>NC_080719.1:2987500-3137500 GCF_019097595.1 Hemibagrus wyckioides
TTTATTTTTATTTATGTATTTATTTTATTTTATTTTATTTTATTTTTATTTTTTATCTCAGTTACATTGTTGGAATTTTGAAGCTAAAATATTTTCAATTTTGTCAAACTTTTTTGTAAATCTTTCTGTCCTCCATGTTTCTTTTTCTCAAGCGTCCTGATCAGCCAGAAAGAGAGAAAAGTCTGAATTTTTTCGGAAAACTTTTCCGACCTCAGTGATTTCAAATCGTGGAAATTGCGTGACAGCAGTCGAGAAAAATCGGCATAATTTTTCATTTCAGCTCTCACAGCCTGACCATCTCTCTCTGTCTCTTTTCCCGCATGCTGAAAGTCTCTCGTTACGCGCTGTTTCAGATATTTTACACAGTGGGACTGAATGCAAAGCAGGAACCATGTCCAGTAACTGTGTTGTTGAGTCGTGTAGGACGGTTCCTCCTCACTGGGAAAGTTCAGGAAACTCATCGAGGGGTTTAAGTGAAGTACTTCGTGAGAGATGTGCTCCATTTCTGTTTTAGAGTCCAGGCTTTTTGGGCTGGTTTCCTCACTGGTGCTAAATTAGATCTGTGTTTGTAAATACCATTTCAGTGCGTCGGTCAGGAACAAAGTTGGCTAATTATAGCTGCTCTGAGAAACACGAGCAGGACGGTGGAAAGCAGTCCCCATTAGAGCCCCCCCTTCTCTCTCTCTCTCTCTCTCTCTCTCTCTCAGTCTCTCTCTCTCAGTCTGACTCTTTCTCTCTCTCTCTCTCTCTCTCCCTCTCTTTCTCTCTCTCTCTCTCTCTCTCTCTCTCTGTCTGTGTGTTCCGGTAAGTTCCGCAGGGAGAGGAGCGAAAAGGTGAAAATTGTCCTTTCCAGCTGACCCAGGAGTAGTTTTATGCTTCCATTTCCCGACTTTAACCTTTATAAAAATTGTATATAAAGGAAGAGGGGAAAAAAGAAAAGGAAAAAAAGTTGAGCTGGACCTAATTAAGGGAGTGTGAGTAAGGCTGAGTCTCAGATTAACCACTCATTATCACTTGCAAGTGGCTTGGAAAGGTTTCTGTGCATCTCTCTCTCTCTCACACACACACACACACACACACTCATATGATTTGAATGTCAAGGCCAGATTTGTCTCGTTCTCTAAATGTTTAATTGTTTTGACTTTCAAACAGACTATTACAATATGACTAAACAGAGTTGGTTCATCTTTTCGTTATGTCCAACAGAGAGGAGAAGAGACTAATATCCATCTACACACACACACACACACACACCAGGATTAGAGGTGATTCATATAACCAGTATGAGAGGAAGTTTTTCTACTGTAATTACACGCAGTCCTGACACATGTTTATGCTGGAGTCTGGCAGAGCCGAGCTCGCGCCGTGACAAAGTAGCACTTAAAATTCCTCCGAAAACATTTATCAGCGCATTATTTTTCTCTCCTCCCGTCTTTTTCCGGTCACTCATTGTCAGAAACGGTTGGTGAAACAAGGCAAGGTGTGTGTGTGTGTGTGTGTGTGTGTGTACAGCTCTCATGTCTGAGTTGATATGAAGCGAGACAGGGAGGTTGAATGCCCTGGTTCTTCACCTGTGTGTAGATAGTGACGAAAAGTAGAGATCCAAATCAGAAAAAAAATTCAGTTTATCTGCCTGGATATAAACCAGGGGTAGCAGATGGGCAAAAAAATTATAATCCTAATATTTACATAATGCATTTTGTGTTATTTCTATTCACCAACCTAAGAGCACAATGATTTATTGAAATGTAAAAAAAAAAAAAAAAGGAAAAGGATGGAAAATTAAACTATATAGTAATAATAAAAATAAAATAATAAAAAATAAATTTTAAAAGTATTTAATAAAACAAAACATTGTTATATATTTGATTGTTTTTATGTTTATAATTTTAAAAGAAAATTAATTTAAAAATATTACATAAAAAAAATTCTATTCACTAACCTAAAAGTGCAATGATGAAAAAGGACTGGAAATCAAATAACAATAATAATAATAATAATAATAAATTTTAAAATTATTTAATAAAAGAAAAATTTGATTGTTTTTATGTTTATAATATTTTTAAAAATATATAATTAATTAAAAAAATTACATTAAAGATATTACAGAAAGTTACAGTTTTTTTTAGAAGTATATAGGAGGTAAATAGAAAGCATTGTAAATTTATTTCTGTACTTTAAGCTTGAATTATCTGTCATACCCCACGCAGCAGGAAGGACAGGAATCACGTGTGGACTGATGATGGTTAAAATAGAAGTGTATCTGTTTTGTGAGACACTTTAGAAATATGTTTGTTGTGAAACTGGCTTTGGCATCGGGAGCGTAAAGGAGTCCGGAGCGAGAGAACCTCGTCATCCTCAGAGCACTGATATCGAGGTCAGCTGTCCAAGATGATCTCACGTTAAGGAACGGGCGAGTCAGCAGCGTCTTTACAAAAACGCCGTGACGACACTTTCTCCACGCCGATAAGAACCGTTTCCTCAGCTTGGGAAAAAAAAGAAGAGGAGGAGGAGAAGGGGGGAATAGCAGGAATTCTGTCCCTTACATCTGTGTTAGAGCACGCAGCGTGGAGACAGACAGTTTGCTAATGCTAACACACGACGGGGTTTAGTTTGAAAATGTGAGCCGTGTAATGACAGATCGCACAGCGTTTTCGTCCTCGGTCATTTTTCAGTCATCATCTTGTCCGTTTAAAGGACTTAGCAGCTACATGCTGGACCGCAGGCTTGCCAGATCTTCTTCTTCGTCTTCTTGTTGGATTATAACTCTGTTCTGATTGGTCAGAAGATCGATTGATTCAGTTGGTATAACAGCAGTAGCACCAAATCCTGTTCAGTCGTGTTGTTCATAATAATGCTTTACATTACTATAAAATCGTTGCTATGGTGATAGTTGCTACATTCTCTGTATTTGTTTAATGTTCAAGGAAGGAGTCTCCAGTGTCAGTAGAGGAGAGAGAGAGAGAGAGAGGCTGGTGTGGGAATGATTGCTTACAGCTGCTTTAACTTAAGAAATAAGCTGTTTTGTTGATGTTACACAACATTAATGTAACTATAAATGGATAAAAAAATAAGCTTTTTTGTTTTTCTCCCAAATCACTGTGCTGTAAGAGAAATAAAACATTTAGGGATGTGTTGTTATAGGAAAACAATCAAAAACCTGCTGGTAAAAGTAACTCCGCTTTATCACACCTTCTTGGGATTGATTATTTCTCTGTAACAGTATGGCACAGCGTGGTTTATTCTTTGTTTATGCCTCAAAATCGACCGGATTTTATCCTGTATTTACATCCAGATGTCTAAATGCCTTACACTTTTACATACATATATAACTCCAACCCTAACATATATGTTTCATGTTTCACAAGTGTCCAGAATTCAGAGTGTATTTATAAACTCTCCCCTCCCACAGTCTCTCTCTCTCTCTCTCTCTCTCTCTCTCTCACACACACACACACACACACACACACACAGACACACACACAGGATTGCTAACCCCAAAGTTCCAAACAAACATTAGAAAGGCTGAAAATAGCTTCTGGGCTGTTTCCTGGATGTCACGGCGGTGCTAGCTGGTGCCCCGAACAATCCCGGACTGTGTTTCCCATGAAGCCGTGCCGTCGCTTGCAGGCGTAGGAACCGAATTCAGGATTCCTTAGAACCGGTTCCCGGTTACTTCTAAAAGGATAATGGTGCTAAAGAGAGTAGAGACGTACAAACGCTTCAGCTCTCAGGGTCAAATCAGAACATCTCAAACCGACGACTGATAATTGTCTGTTAGCGTAGAAGACAGTAAATTTGAACTGACACGGTGTGTACACATTCCATTTGGCGGCAGCGGTGGCGGATAGCGGTGGTTTTGGGACGACGCAATCCGAGCTCTTTGTGCCAGAGGGGGTGAACTGGTGTAAGGTGACTGGCTCTTCTCTACTGGGGGTATTGATGAGTCGTCGGTGACCAAAACTCCCCCATCGTCTCATTTTCACCTCAAAACTCCCTCAGGCATCGACACGTAGTACCACACACACACACACACACACACACACATAATTTATGGTGGCGGTGGATCCTTGATCAAGTGATAGCACGCCATCATTTGGCAAATAGACTTTTAGACACATTGCCGATAGACTCGGGGTATTGATTGGAATGTAAATTAAAAACTTAATCAGGTCTCTGTGATAAGATTTATCTCCGCCTCCGTGGACTTATCTCCGCCTCCGTGGTTGTAGAGACGGGTAAACTGGCCCAATAGCTGGACAGGCAGCGTGCCAAGGTGTGGTATGAATATCCAGTCAGCTGCTTACTTATACTACGGTTCTGCTGAGATCTGATTGGTCGATCAGGTCTGTGAGGCATGTGATGGAAGGAGTCTCCAGTTTCGGTGGAGGCCAAGCTGTAACGTTCTTCAGGACAGAAGAGTTGTGAATGCTTTATGTGGAACTATATATGTTAGAAATGTAATGGATAAATGTACAACAAGAAGAGTTAAATACACTTGAATTACACAATCCTTCCAGTTTAAGGCACCGAAGCTGCAGAGTTAAAAAGTCTGGCTCCTTTAATGCCCCCCCCTCGTCCTCAGACCCCAGAGAGTACTAAATGTATTTGAAATAGTGCCCCACATTATAAGACGGTTGAGAAATCCAGATTGGCTTGGAAATAAGATTGTATTTTTTTTCCCTCCCGTCCTCGATTAAGCTCTTTTGCAATCTTCACCCCTTTAACTGAATTTTCGCCCACTCTCATAAGCCGGCCTCCGATGAAATATGTAAATCGTTCAACTTTTGCCTGGTTTCTTCAGTGTAAATCCCACGCCGGTCATTTTCGTAATAGAAATTTCACGTCCGTTTATGCACGGTATCATCCGGTCCGGTCGCCGGACGCTCCATATTTTGCATGCTAAGACAATCCTTCTGAATTGCACATTGATTAGATTATGGATTTTCACTTTAATTGCTATGGGGAAATTTTCTCAGTGTCGACCCGTCTTCATTATTAATATCGGGAAATGGGAAATACATCCAAATGAAATATCACGGCGCATAAAGGAAACAAACTCGGCGGTCCTGGTGTTTGCTCGGCACAGCCAAGGGTTTGTTAGCGACCAGCATGCTAACTGTGTGTGTGTGTGTGTGTGTGTTTTTTTTTTAAACCCGGTGAGCTTCAGGAGTACAGTGCTCTTCAGATCTTTCCACTTCTCTGTAATTAAAACCAACATTTAGTCTGTGATTAGCGGAGGAATTGAGCTCCTCTGTGGGATTATACCACGCTCATTATCTCTCCTTCATTCTATTCAGGAGAGGGTGAGAAAGAGAGAAGGAAGAGATGCAAGTGCCCACTCTTTCTTTCTTTCTCTCTATCTCAAGGTCGCCCAGGTGAAAGGATGCAGGACGGATATAACCTTCAAATTTGGGAAAGTTTTTTTTTTTTTTAAAAAAAGACTATAATTACTGACCCACGTTGGTGCTAACAATCGACCGAAGTTGTCAGCACAGCGGAATTAGCTTAGCCCGAAGCTAACAGAAAGGCCATGCTCGAGGGAGGATATAGAGGGAGGCCGTAATAGGCTCTTTGTCAGATAAGCTGTGGAAAGACTCGTCTAGTTAGTAAAAGTGCAAGGAGATCATGCCCTGATAAACCCACTGTTTCCCTCTGTAATACCCAACAGCTAAAATCAATAGGCGGGATAATGCTGCCTCGAGTCGTCCGGTCTCCTTTATCTTGCCTCGCCTCAAGTCACATATATAGGAATGGGTGTGTGCGTTGAATGGGTGTCCTCCAAGTTCTTTTATTTCCAACAGGCTTTGGAAGGGTGCCAGAGTACAAGGGCGCTTGGCATGGAGTAGCATACATAGATCAGCCAGGCTCTGATGATCTGGGTGTAACTCACTGGAGAGGAAGAATCAAAAGTGTACACTAGTCTGTGTGTGTGTGTGTGTTTTTATATGCTGGGAGATTACAACTAAGACAAGACTGAAAGATTAGCAATGTTTCGGTCATGAATGAGCATTTTAAGTTTTCATTTGAGATTGTATTTGGGGCTTGTAAAGTTTCCAGATGTTGGCTGATACAGTAAGCTAGCGATCTCTTGGAAAATTTTAATGACTTTGTTGTGCTACATGAAGCAAATCTAATTCATTAATCAAATCAATATTTACCAAATTCTGTCAGTTCTATCAAGAAAGCAGAGTTAAGTAGTGGTAGTAAGGACCGGGGAAATCTTCATGAAGGAAACAGAATAACTTGCAGGTAAATAACTTGTTTACTGTGTATTACTTGTAAATATCACCAGGAAGTGAGGTTAAAAGTTGAACTAGTTGCAAAAGCTTCATGAAACTGTCGATCGAGCAAATTCCGTTAAAATAAACGCAGTTTCACCTGCAGCCCTTCCATCAGATAAAGGGGAGATTTGCGTGTGGGATGGTACACCCATGCACTTCCACATCTTCCCCTTTTCTCACGGCGTTCTGCACGAGTACAAATGAAAACATGGCTTCAGCTGATCGTCACAGGATAGTTCTTAACTTCTTAAAGGAGTCTAACAAAACACTCTGTCGTAGGGTTCTACCTTTAAGAACCTTTAACGGTGCCTTTCCAAGGGATGAAACGATCAAAGGACACTTTAGGATTCTAGATGCAGCCTTTTTTTGTACCCCGAGATAAACATAGATTAGAAGGTCCGGGCTTCTCCTGAATAGCGCTAGTGCCGGAGTGTGAAAGTAGACTCTGTGTGGCCTTTGCAGTAGAATGGAGCTTTGAAATACAGCCTCAGGTACTCGGTAAGGCCAGGAGGTTAGAGTAAGTCTCTGTCAAACCAAAGTGCAAGTGTATTAAAAAGCAGTCGAGCCCCAGATCCCAGTATATCATCAGGAGTGAGCTGGTGATAAGGCCTGTCTTGCTGGCTATAGATCAATGAAGGTTAGTGCCATCATATCACAAAGTCGAAGCCAGAGCTTTTCTCCTGGCTTTTTTTTTATCAGCGGAAATGAGCCAAGGCAAGTGTGTGTTACTGTGACATCACTTCTTACTCTAAAGTCAAGCTGGGTGACCCGGATCCCTTGAAGGGGCATGTATAGTATGGTATCTATCGGTCAAAGGATGTTTGGTTTACGTTAGCATTGGCTCGTTGCAGTTGTAGGTAAATACTCAAAAAGCTGCAAATTCACTAAAGAAACATGACGTGAGCTTAAACAGGAAGTGCTTTTAGTTATGTTTATATATTTGGGGATGTGGTAGCTTAGTGGTTAAGGTGTTGGACTGCTAATTGCAAGGTTGTGAGTTTGAATTCCACTACTGATCAAAATGCTGTGAGTTTGAATCCCAGGTCCACCAAGCTGCCATTGCTGGGCCTCTGAGCAAGACCCTCAGTTGTATAAAATTAGATAAATTGTAAGTTGCTCTGGATAAGGTGGCAGTCAATGTAAATTTCTGTTTATAATGATTTACAGCTGATTAATTGCTCTGTTAAAGATTAGGAAGAAACATGCCTGGTCAAATGGTCTTGCTTGAAAGATGTGGACCTGCTGTTTATAGTACTCTTAAGCTAACTAAAAAGTTGTGGATAAAAAAAGTATAAATACTTTTTTTACACAGTGCTGGCTTGTAATCCAAGCAAAAAAACTGCTACACAGTGACCCTACAAGGAGATTCATCTATATATTTTTTTTTTCATTCTTGAACCAGCAGATATCTTCAACAACATGGCCAAGTCTTTAAACCAGATAACTCTGTCTGTCTACGGAACAACATGGCAAGGCATAAAGGCTTAAGAGTAACAGGAAGTTCTCCTGTTGAATGTGACATGATTCATGGTGGATGTTCTTCACCATTTTCATTGCAACAGTCATACTACAGATCTTTTTGGCTCTAGTTTTGATATGGTTCTTCCTTCCAACCCGGCGCCGTTTTGCTTCTGGAAGGCGAACTGAAGACCGTAAATGACTGCGGTGGATCCATTGACATTCCCGGAGAGAGATTTCTCTCTTGCTCTTCCTTTCTTGCCTTTTCAATCGTCTCTTCACCTCTCTGCTCTTGTCAATACCGGTGATGTGTTTGGGCTTGGAGAGCTATTTCCAAGGCGCCTAATTGCCCGTTTAATGGTTTTTTATTTTTAATCATGTATTTTGATCATGCTTGAAAGTCAAGGCGTGTTTTAGGAGTGTCCATCTCTAGCAAATCGTTAATGACCTTAACCTCTTTAATGACCTTTTAATCTCTATCTCTACCTCATCAGCACTATTATTATTGGAACAAGGCTCCCGTGCTAATCTATGACAGTGTGTATCAGAATGTGTGTGTGTATAAGCACAAGCCATTGCACTCTCAGGTAGTGTACAAGTTTCATTTATCAGCTGCCTGGGGCACAATGTGGTGGATTTCCCCCAATGGGTGAGTGTGTAACTGCTCTGTCAATAGCTGCTTGTCAAGGCTGGGGAGAGCAGAGGGGAAAAAGGCCCCTTACTCCATGCACCGGAGCCACTTATTGACCAGCCAATAGGTATTTACCTCCTGACAAGAAGAGCGCCCAAGTCTTGCCACTGAGCCTCTCTTTTTATTTCTCGCTAATAAGCCTGGTCCCGACCAAAATAGACTCCCGATCCAAATCAAAACAGTCCTGTTGTTTAAGCCAGTAGGAATGTAGGTAACCATCTGTGATGCATTTGTAATAACACATCTGGGACTAGTTTTATGCTAAGGTACACAGTGTTTGTGTAGGTTGTATGTCTGTGTGTGTTGGAGTCCAGGTAGTTTGGAGATCCTGTAGGAGAGTACCGCTTGAGGTTTTGTGTGCTGGGAATCACTGCATCTGGCCTACTAAGGTTTCCACCAAGGTTCTCGAGCTCTGGGGTGGAAAATAAAGAATGTACCTAGAGCTGTGGGTCAGGAGCTAAAATTGGCCCTGGGTCATCTGGTGGAAACTTATTCATCTTTGCTAATCGTGATGTCTGAACAATTGTCACTGTGTGTTTGTTTTTCATTAGATAATTAGAATTGAGAAGGAAAGATGATCAATTTCTACAGCTTAATCAACACTGGAGTTGCTTCCTGGTCTGATTTATCAGATCACTCACAGTTCAGTTCTAGTTAGTGTGTGATTCTACGATGATGCCATTTAAACAATCAACTGTTTGTAGCTCCGCCCCCTTCTTCCTGGCTGGTACATTTGATAGCCTGGGTAGAAAAAAATAACCAAATTCAACATGTGTGCATCTCACCCCTGGCAATGCCAGTAACTACAAAATGTAGGATCCTGGATTTGTTACCGTATCACACTGTTCAGTGGTATTCCAGGAACTCTATGCGGAGGTGTCCTCATTACAGCTCATGCCCAGACGTGGTTGCTTTCCACCCAGTGGTCAGAGGCTGGCTTTCACTCTCTGTTCCCCCTCCATATCCTTACACATCTCCTGAGCTGACCCAGGGCCAGCACCCTCCCTGCAAATGACGGGTTTGATGGGTATTTCATTTAAGCCGATCTTCTTTGATTCAACAAACAAAAGGAGCTTTCTCTGTGATGTGTGCTTTTTTCCCCTCCCTCTCCTATCCGTCTGCTTTTGTTTTCTTTAAACTCTCAACACTCTCTCTCTCTCTCTCTCTCTCTCTCTCTCTGTCTTTCTGCTCTACTCTGGATCGAGTGTACTTTTGGAGTTTCATGCCGTGTGTTGGTGGCCTGTTGGGACACGTCTTCTATACCTGAATCACAGAGGGATTAACCCATACTGGCCTGCATTCTAAGAAACAGAAAACACAAACACAACTTCCAAGCCAATGAGAAAGACATATACTGTCCATATCAGCTCCAGATCATCAGACTGGAATAAATGACGCTTTGCACTTTAAAGGAAATAAAGAATGCTCACATACACCTCCTCGGAAACATTCTTCACACGAATCCCCCTTAGCGCTCTGGGCGGCCTTCCCATTGTTAAGCTGGAAATGTATTACATGTTTATTAAGTTGAAATGAGACGTTAATTCCGTGTTTGAAAAAAAATGGCGTGGAGTCATGCTAGAGCAGCATCTTAAGACACCCAGCCGCTAAAAGGACAGCTGTCCAAACAACAGGCCGGGGGAAAAAAGGGCTAGAAAAACACATTATAGAAACGTTTGACAACAGTCGCTCTGTAATCTGGTATTACTTCCACAAGCAGAGGGAAGGCCAGGGCAAGGCTGGGAGGAGATACTGTAGGGGAGGTTTAGGGGAGGGGGGGTAGATGAGAGGAAAGGACAGAATCTTTGTGGTCATGTAAAGGCCTCGTCTTTCCACTGTTTCTGGCTCTGGCTCTCTGGATGGGTACACCACCAGGGCACGAGGGAAGGATGAGAGAGGCAGAATTCCTCCAACCAGCTACCAGGGTTTTAATCGGCTTTCTTTTTTCGGTGAAAGCCTGAGGCAAAAAGGCTGCCCTCTCGTCCTAAAAACATGACGCACTATCGCTTTGCTTCTTAATGTCGCCTTTCCATTCCCATCTCTGTATCTCCCTGTGGGCTTTGTGTGTGTGTGTGTGTGTGTGTGTGTGTGTGTAAATAGAGAAGAGAGAGTGTTGTAAGGGGGTTTCCAGTGGAGGAGAGCGGGGGAACAGAGGGAGGTTTGTGTCCTCGCTCTGCTGGTGGGTGGCATCTCTGCATTCCCACATACACTAACGCTATGTGTGAGAGTGGGAGGGCAAGAAATATGTGTTTCCTGCTATCATGTGTCTATGGCGACCGCCAAGGAACTTTTTAACATCTGTGTCCTTTTTGTCTTCAAATGGGTTACAACACCAAACGGTGCACCACCAATATTACTGACCAGATTCTTCACAAATCCTGGGAATTGTTTGTGCTGGAACTCATTCTTCAATGAATGAACCCGCTTCTGTTCACGATGAAATCTTTCCTAGTTGATTGCTGTTAAATTGCCATGTAGAAGTGAGGGTATGGAAGGAAGGGGCTTTGGGAACTTGCTGAGAGCAGCACACAAACAAGGAGCAAAGACACACCTACACACATGGATGCACACACACACACACACTCTCTCTCTCCAGGTGTGCCCTGGTCGTTGTCTCATTGCAAACGTTGTGTGTAGTTCAGGTGTGGTTAGTGCTGGCACCAGAACCCAGAGCCTGGGGCAATAAACAGGGGAGTAGGCCTGTTGCCAGATACAACTCCACAAACTTTCAACTTCCCTTCTACTGGTTTTTCTCTCTCTCTCTTGCTCTCTCTTTCTCCTTTTCTCTTTCTCTCTCCTCTTTTAAGTTTTAGCTTGACCTTTAAACAAGGCCTGGAACACTACAGCTGTTACCGACTTCAAACAAAGTGCCGCCCCAAGAGGAGAGAAGGGAATATAATGTGTCTATTAAAACATACTTAAAGCCCCTCTTTGCTTCTGTGACTGCGCTGCATTTACTGACTCAAAGCCAAAGTGAGAAATAAAAGAGAAAGACAGGAAGAGAAGGACACAAAGACGCTCTTTACTTTTCGTCAGCTTAAATTCAGACAGATGTGATCTTCCCACATCTAGTCCAGTTTTTCCTGCCTTGTTTCTCCTACTCAATTAAGCATAGAAATATGCTTTACCCTAACCCCCACCACCACCTTTTTTTAAGCTTAAAGCATGGTAGACATGTTGTATTGTTTTGTTCTAGCTTCAGGCCTGCTCTGTCACAGGATGCCACAGTTAGGAAAAAAGTTCTAACACTCTCAGCAGTACGTAGCATAACAATCGGGCTACTCACGTCTGATTCATTAGTGAATCACATGTCTGTTACTGATGTTCCTGGTTGATTTTGAAATGAAACTACTCATTTTTCACCATGACACACATTTCTCCTAAGACGACCTTGCTCATCTTGCTCAATCCTCATTCCTTTATAAAATGCAGAAGCCTCTATGGATTCATGCCCCTGTGCTAATTTCTCTGTTACAGATGCAGAGATAAAAAATCCTCCAGCCTTTTGCAGTATTAAAAGGCAATAAAAGCAGACCTGGAAGAGAGGCCTATAACTCAGCATATGCTAAGGTTTACAGGGGCGAGAGCTCCGAAGAAGCCCACTTCTAACCGTGGGACATTTAGCGCTCACGGCTTTACTGAAGGCAGCTTTTATGGATAGCCAAAACATAATCCAGTTTTAAAAGGACATATAACTTGAGCCCATCTGCGGCCCCTTGGTGTCTGAAAGGGCTACGCAAAATCAGACTGTTCTCAACAGCTGACAGATTTGTTTCAAAACAAAAATGCATGCACAATCGTTCTGCCTGCCAAATTGAGTCACGTTTACATCCGGTAATGTTTGATCATTATGATGACCAGCATGAATTAGTTAACTACGCCATGCTGTAACCGGGAATCTTAGGCCTTGTGGTAGCTGCTTCCACAAATCCTGGGAATACAGCCTGCAGGAAATACAAGATACAAGATGTTAACTAAGAACAAAACAAGCATCACAAATACCAGAGATCTGATGCTGCAGGACCACTGATTTTTTTGTTTGTAGGGACAGAAGGTGCATAGTGCAGGAACCTTTAAGGATCCTAGAAATGTTTTAGCAACTTTTGGAAGAAATGGTTTCTAAAATATTTGGAAACGTTGTCCTTGATCTGAATATTTTGTGTGTGTGTGTGTCTGTGTGTGTGTGTGAGTGAAACAGGAACTACTGGGATGTAGCTTTCACTTCTGACCATCGTTGGCTGGTCAAAGAATGACCAATTGTAAAACTAAACGAAATAAATAAATAAGTCATTTCAGTTCACATTTTTTCAGTTGATTGTGGCACTTTTTTGATCCTCTTCCTCAGCTTCGGGTGTGTGTTCGACTACTTTAACACAGGTATATACGGTTATTAGCCTGTACACTTATGGTTCTGTGTGCATTTTTTTGTGTGTCTCTGGCTACAGTAGTAATTAGCCGCTATAGGAGTTGTTTGCTAGTCTTTTCTCTGGCTGCTTGGCCTATGCTGTCATTATGGAAATGGCCGTCCACTCCTCCTCCCCTCCATACCTTGCTGCAGCTTTTGTGTAGAGAGCTGTGCTTTAATTATAGGTCTGCAAATGATGTCAGTGCTGTGGCGTCTGCTGCCATTTACCCAGCCCCTCCCCGTTTTACTCACACACACACACACACACACACATAAGCCTGCCCCTTGTACCTAACTCAACCTCAACTCCTTGAACCCTCCTTCCTCTCACTGGTGTCTCTGCATAACAGGGATCAGTGAAGGCCTAAGGCTCTCACTTGATTATTTGCTTGGGATAACATGGTCATTATAAGTCCACACTAATGCAAACACACTTATGAAAGTAGACATTTTTGGCTTTGCTTCCATGAGATGGAATTGTGACCACAGATAAAGCCATCTTTAAAAAAAGAAAAAGTCTCAGAGACTTTTGTAAATCCTGCAAAGCCACTGAGACCTTTTTTGGTAGTTGGGGGGTTGGTGTGGGGTTGGTAATGGTTAGGACCTTGCTCAAGGGCCCAACAGTGGCAGCTTGGTGGTAAACAACCCAGAGCCTTAACCACTTGAGCTATCACCGCCACTTTACTTTACATGCCATGCATTATGTCCATCAAACCACTTGCACCAAACTTCCTAGGCCCTAGGTCAGGGGTGTTCAATCTTATCTGCAAAGGGCTGGTATAGGTGCAGATTTTCATTCATTCTCAAGCAGGAGCCACACCTGATTCTACCAGTTGTTCTTAGCTTTAAATAGACTCAAGTGTGGCTTTTGCTTGATTGGAAAAATTGGATAAACTAGCACCTACATCGTCCCTTTCTGGATAAGACTCGATATCCCTGCAATAGATATTTTAGTTCAGATATTATTGAATCAAATCTATGTTAGTGTTGGCAAGATTTAGGACACCCTGATAACAAAAACAAATTGTGGATAAACGAAGCAGAGAATGATGCTTGTTATGGAGAAGTACTGCCACTGCTGTTTCTTTACAGATAAAGGGCAAGTCCTGGATAGAGTTTTGTGGACAGAGCCTAATTCCCATGTATAGAAAATAGGGAGTGAATTCTGCCCCAAACACCTGAGAGGTGTGATGGAGAAGCATCTGTAGAGCGACACATAACGAAAGACTCGATGACCCTCTGGAACAAGCTGAGGCAGGGAGTGCGTAAACCTCCAGGACACCATGGAGCGCTTCTCCTAGCTATTAGGTGACCTGGCCTAGAAATACAACAAAAAAACAGCAAGCGAGGAAAGAAAGAGAAGAATCATGAGGAAAATG
This sequence comes from Hemibagrus wyckioides, assembly GCF_019097595.1. Lineage (NCBI taxonomy): Eukaryota > Metazoa > Chordata > Actinopteri > Siluriformes > Bagridae > Hemibagrus > Hemibagrus wyckioides. Next base: position 3,001,718 of record NC_080719.1, read on the forward strand.
GTCCGTGTAGGAAAACAGTGTAGGATTGAACGCTTTGTCCCTCCCTTTTGTGTGTGTGGGGAAAGCGAGAGGGAAAGAATGGTAGGTAATGTTATCTTGTTCACAGTTACAAGAATCCGGCTCGGAGAGGCCTATGGGGTTTCATGTTTCTAATATGTATATAAAGTTTCGTTGGCACAAAGGAGCTTTTTGTGTGGTGCAAAATGAATGCCCTCCCTTCCCCGTCTCCCTCCCCTTGTTTAAAAAATGCATTCATGTGTAAGCAGGGCAGCGAGTGTGGACTCAGGTTTCTGCTATCTTTGTGTGTTGTGTCGTCACCGAGCCTCTGCCAGCTAAAATATGCTTCTCACTTGCCGGTGCTGGGGTTTTGTCAGCACTCTGCCAGTGTTGCTTCCAGCTTCGGATTAGTCAGAGAATCCAGGAAACAACAGGGTCTTCACACACACACACACACACACACAAATACAAATGAAAAGATATTCTGGCATGACAGGTAACCCAAGTCACAGCCGGGAGGGAGAGTGAGGAAAGAATAGGCAGACGATAATTACAGAGCTTTTTGTTTTCAAGAGGGACTTTTGGGTGACTACTTAAATGCCTGATCCCAAATCTCTGCCTTGTAATTACAGTAGTGGGCCCCATTAGGGCATAGGTCTTTGGTGTGGGGGATTATGCTCCCTAAGAGAAGAGTGCAGCTCTAACAGACTTTCTGATTGGCCGGAGCAGTCTTGGTCCTCAGCTGGTTGGTCGAGTCAAGGCCACGTTTTGTCATCACGAGGGAAACATGCTGCTCACTTCCTGGTTTGAGCTGTCAGCACTCACAGCCGAGGCATGCAACCTAATCTACTCTCTCTCCCTCTCTCTCTCTTTCTCTCTCTCATGTTCTGTCAGTCTTTCTAATCCATCTCTCCCCCTTGTTACTCTTTATTCATCAGGCTGCTATGTTCCCCTCAGTAGGAGATTTACGATGATTATGACTGCGCTGTCATGGTGATGACTGGTCGGTGTGATGCATCGTATCGACTTGATGGCGACTCTTTGGCATGGCATCAGGACAAAGACATGAACATACTCATGTTTTTCTTCTACTGTTAGATTACCTGCAAACTGACTAGAAGAGCAGCAATACTAAATATGAGCAGCACAGGGCTCCAGAAGCTTATTTTTTAAAGCAAGGTGGTGGATGAAGCTTCTCTACATTGCCCATTGAGTCGTGTGTGTGTGTGTGTGTGTGTGTGAGTGTGGGGGATACATCACAAGGCCAACCTGAGAGTGAAAGAGAAAGATGTGCCCCTTTAAGCTGTTAGCTTTCCTAATAGATTCTTAAGCACTGGCTTTAGTGCATGTTAAACCAGGATTACCCAATCAATTATGGCCGGTACAAACAGGGATTACTTAAAACACTACATTTTTCTTGTGGCTGGACTAAAAGCAGAGCAAACCAATGCAAACCATGAGGGAGCAGCTGACCTTAGGTCAGAGTGACCCCAGGCACCAGGCGAAATTGTTACTGCTGCAATATCACTGAGACAGTCTAGGAGCTTTTCCACCAAGGAACCTTCTTTTGGACTAAACGTAGTTTTTGGAGAACTACATAGTTCCTTTTCCCGGATGAGTTTCAGGTTTGGGTTTCCACCATCAAACAGAGTCTGGATCTGATTTGATACAAGCTGCACAATTTGCACAAATATTATGTAAACATTAAGGCAGCTACTTAAACCACCATGCCACTTGAAGCTTGCAGCCTCCAAAACACTGCATAATGTTCCACTAATTTCTTTGTTTAATGCTATAAAAGTTCTATTCCAGTAGTTTCTGAAACTCCTCTGCTGGAAAAACTTTATTCAGAGACAAATAATTAAAAGAAACACACACAACTGCTAATAATCACATAGATATATGTTAAAGCATTTAACTCCATGCAAAAAGCTGAGAGGAACACTAAAACAGCACCTAACAAAAGTACTGAAATGGGTTCTGGTTCTAAATTCAGAACTGGTTCATCTGTTGGAGAAAGCCACCGTCAAAAGTTCTCAAGCCTCAAAAGTTCATGGGTTCCCAAGAAGGTTCCTGCGGTGAAGTATGCGCCTTCTGTCCTGACACGCCTATGAACATCGGTTCTGCATATCTGAACCAGTGGGCGCTTTGTGATGCTGTTTTTTGTTCTCGTTACCGTTCCGTAGTCCCTGCAGGCTGCTGTATTTGTACAGATTGGATTATTTATTGAAATGAGAATGTAAGAAAGTGTGTTGTGATAGTATTATTATATTTGGCTCAAGTAAACATGGATGGAGTGAGCTACAGGTGGGTCATGAGGCAGCATGTGCAAGTTTCAGGGAAAAGGGAGCAGTTTCTGTACTTGTGTGTTTGGAGATAGTTCTGGCTTTGACCTTCCAGGAACTTGATCTGGTGTGCATGTGGTGTGTGTGTGTGTGTGTGTGTTTGTGCATGTGTATGTGCACTGATCCACCCCCACCTCTGAAAATATACAGAGCCAGCCTAACACTGTGTCTGTTTACTTTTTTAATCTCAATTAGCAGCCCGAGCCCTGCCGTACAATGTAGAGCAAGTATAGACACATACTTGCCAAACCAGCTCTGTGTGTGTACTTGTTCCGTGTGTGTGTGTGTGTGTGTGTGTGTTGTATGTGTGTGCATTTAATTCAGCTCACCTCTCAGTGAACCATCACACACTAGGTACATGTTGTAAGCACATGATCGTTGGAGCTTGCCTGTCTTTTCTTCTGCCTTTCCTCTCTAACACTCTCTAGCTTTCTTTCTGCCTCTAATAGATCCGTAGTGGCCTGGCTGTCACGGAAATCCACAAGCCTCTTTCTTGTGGTATTTGACTCAAGCCTGCGATGGATAATTCTTTCCTTTTGAGATGACGTGTAAAGACTTCCCGTTTGTCATTTTAACCTTTGAGTGCCGGGTCAGCCCCTGTTGGATAGAGCAGATTGCTCAAGGCCAGGACAACCTCGGTGGATGTCTCTGAGAAATCCGTCCCACTTCTACTGATGCCTCTGTCTTTTCCAGGCCATCTCTGTGTGTCGTCGGTGTGGTAGGAAATAAGAGTGGCCTAATCGGCCTTAATAAGAATGTGTTATTGATGGTGGGGCTGGTGAGAGGCCCTGAGCTCTGTTTGCAGACACAAAGGGGCAGCAGACGGGCCTGGTGTTCTGTTACCCTGTCTGGCCTGAGACCTATGCTCACCCTGGCAGTAAGCACTCTCACTGTCTGCCTCATATCCTAATGACCGCCATGGCTAATCCCATCAGCACCGTGTTCTCCTACGTGCTAGAAAAGAGCTTAGTTGGTGCAGTTTAGTTAGTTCTGTTCACTATACTTTCTAGCATCCGTATGATATTCCCTGTCAAAATATGTAACCTACTGAGAATGTTCATTCTCCTTCCATGTGATCAAGACTGAAGACCTTAACAAGGATGAGGAAAAAATGGGACTGTTTGTCCCAGTTTTTGAACCAAATCCTACTTAATTAAGAAGCAATGAGAAGTGCACAGATAGCATTCCGTAATTAGCTTAAGCAGAGGCTGCTGTAACCAGATACACCGCCTTAATGGCAACACAAGGCCCTGTGAAAAGCATCATTGTTCTCCGGATAATTGTGCTTTTAGTTAACGCGGGGCGGAGGGGAAGGCGCTCCTTGTTAGAAGAGCTTGTCTAGGGGGGCTGATGACAGCTGGAGGCGGTGATGGGGATGCGTACCTTTGGGATCGGGCGCGCTTCTGGCCTCATGCCCACTACGCCAAGCCCACTTGTGCCCTCTGCTGAAGTGCAGAGGAATTAGCTTTCCCTTGGGCAAGGGGGACACGCATGTTAATTATATACCACTGAGTGTTAATGAATGAAGAGGGATCGATAGCACCAGCAGATGTATGCAAACAGCTTGCTGATTATGCCGCCTAATGACACCTGCTAGATCAGCCCATGGCTCAAACCAGGCAGAGGGGGTGTAGAAAAAGAACTACTCAGAAAATCTATTGCATTCAATGCACATTTGGCAATTTTCGTGAATGAGAAAGTTCCTGCAGAAGAGGAACGAGATTGATCAGCTCCACATTAAAAGGGCTTTCTGATGGTTCTCTAAGCAGTTAAAGGTTCTAACTTTTTAAAAGTCCTCTATTTGAACCTGAACCTTTTCTGAAAGGGAAACTTTTCACCTTTAGTAACTGTTTCTTTCTGATCAGGGTCACAGTGATTCTAGATCCCACCCAGGAACACTGGGTGTATTCAAGGTGGGAATACTTACCTGATGGGACATCATTTCAGCAAGGGAAACTCTGCAACAGATTTTTACATTGAACCATAAATGTTTCCCCCAAAGGGAAAAGCCAAAGAACCTTAAAGTTGAGAAGTAGTTCATTTTCCAGCACACATATGGGAGCAGTCAAGGTTCTAGGTCAGATTCTGGAGACGGCAATTGGGTGGGGAGCCTTAGGATGCTGCGGGCAATTTCACCTGCTTGGAGCTTGGCCTGTTGACGTCTGAGCTCTCCATTGTATCCAGCCAGCCAGAGCTGTTGGAAATACTATACCTGCCTTTAAGCAGATAGGGAGGGCAGCCAAGAATTAACTGCTGCCTCATCCTGGCAACCACTGAGAATGGGATGCTGTCTGCCTCTACGGATAGGGATTCATCATTGTCGATATTCATTCACAAAACATACCATCATCAATAGCAATTGGCTCTGACACACCCTTTCATTTAATTTAGGAATTCCTTTGTCAAAAATTCTCTTAGCTACTTTTTGGTGGTAAGATAAGATTCTTTGTGAATTTTTTGTAGAGTGTGTACCTCCTGCCTGCCAGTATATTATACCAATTTCTAAACTCTAAACAGCTCTTTACTTCCTGGAGCAGGACATTGCCTGTGTCATATGTCGGTGTCAGATGGCATGTCAGTTTTTGGACTGTTGATTTTCATGCACCAGTCAAAATGACAGTTGGATATGTGACCCCTTCTAGCTTTAAAGCGTCCTCCTTGTTGTGTGGCTCCTTGCCAGAGTTGGTTGGAGTAGATCCAGAACTCGCCAGTGAGATCGTGTGTGGAATTGTGTGCTGGAATGAGAAATGGTTTAGCGAGTGGCGAGGTGCATTAATGTAATGAAAAAGGAGACGCAATGTTCAGTTGAGCCAGGCGACATGCTTATGGTAAGGCACTGCGTGTTTTTATTACACCCAAGCTGAGGTGGCATGGGGATATTATTACAGCACTGGCCTGGGAAACAAAAAACGAAACCCTAGTCCACTTTCGGAGGCTAGGACTTTCCAAGGAGAGGCCAAAGAACAGGTGTTGACCCCCCATGGTCCCGGACTATATTATTGACCAAGGTCTGGCACCCCAATTGATTACTTTATTGTATTGCCATGAACCTCAGCAGCCAGAGACCTCAGGTTGACCTGGAACTGGACAGAACATTGCAGTGACCCTCACCTTAGCAAAAGAGTTATGTGGCTTTGACCTGCTCTTTGATGAGGGTAGGCTTGACCTGGTGAACTCTACTTGTCACCTTTCCTCTGACTCAGGTTGTAATTTAGAGGCTGCTAAGCCGTTTGAGAGCTTTGCTTTCAACCAAGGTCTCGGCCCTGACTCTGGACCCTGGCGATGATTCTCAGGGTGTTTATCATGTCAGCCAGCAAGGCAGAGTAGGAGGAGCAAAATGCTAATGAAGCTCCTCCAAATTACAGCTGTGGAGCTTCTAGAATAAAAGATTTTGGAATATTGGATAGTCAGAATGTTATTCATGACAGGGAGTGATGCTGGGGTCTGTACTGTTGACGTAAAAACTACAAATCATCGAGGATGTGTTTTGAAGGGCACCACTTCTAGGGTGCTACACAAATGACTTTTTTTAGATTATCTAGATATGACAGATGTATTTTCAGACAGGAAGGGCTGCTAGCACTGACTGTCACTCAGTGATCAAGGCTCCATGGCACTAGAAAGAGAACAACATGCTCTGAACAGGAAGCACAAAAAAACAAAGCATGCCTCTTTTGTTTCTCAAAAGCTCTTCCTTGTATTACATGTTGTACTACTTGTTTTATTTGGCCGTGTCTTAAGGCGAGAGCTTCTTGGCATTTCCAACAAATCTGATCTATCTTTAACATTAGAAGAATGAAATATCACTTTAACGACATGAGCTTTTGTACCATCACGTGGTTTTTTTATTTTGTTCTCAGCTCAGAGTTTTCTAGATTTTTTAAAGTGTTAGCTTCTGTCGTTGTCAGAGTTGGACTTCAAGGCCAATGCATGAGAAAGAGAGAGAGAGAGAGAGAGAGAGGATCTCCAGGGTGCGGTTCATGTTTTATTGGCACTCCAAACATACCTGGCCAGAGAGGGGAATGTGCAGCTACTCCTCCCCACCGGCACCTCTACCATATCCCTAATTACAGCTAGCCTAATGATAAGGTGGCGACAAGGCCAACAGGTGTTGCTTATGCTTGTCGTGGCTCAAAACAACACCCCCACACCTCCCTCTGCTCTCTGTGTTTCTCAATAATTCTTTTCCCTATCATTATCTCTTTTCTTTGGAATGATACCACAGTGACAAACTGTGTACACACTGTAAGTATGTCAGAGAAGTTAATAGACTTTTTCTTTTTTTTTAAATCCTCCTTTCATTTAATTAGCAAATTTGTTTATTGTGAAGCAAGGGAAAGCCCTATCGAGACTCGTATCTCACTCTAAGGGATGTTAGTAACTAATATAAATAAGAAGATTAAAAGTTGTTTCAGACATTAGGCAGGAAAATAATAAATAATAGGTTGCAGTAAAACGAAATAAAGCGTACGCACGTTAAAGTAAGCATCTCAAATAAAAGAAAATAAAACCTCCGGTCAGTCATAAAATCCAAATCGATAGCATATAAAACAGAACAAATGCATAAATTAAAAATGCAATCTCGGACAAAAAGAAATAAAACCTGATCCGAGGTTTAAAAAAAAAAGGAAAGCACTCGAATAAAATTTTCTCAAATAATAAATTGAGTTTTAATGCGTTCTATATGTTTTTAAAGGGGTATTTAACAACGCAGATAAATATGATTCTACCAAAAATTCGGTACAAAATTGTAATTATTTCACTATATTATATACAGTATTATATCGTCAGCCCAAATGCTACTACAAACACTACAAAGCAACCCGATTGAACGAGTCGATTTGATGAGATGGAACCATTTATCCCTGGAGTACTTTTTGTCCTTTTTTGAGCTTCCCTGCCCCCTCCAAAAAAGGTGTGCACCTGCCACCATGAAGCCCACACTAATTAACCCTCCCCAATTACAGGTCCAGAGCCAATTAGGTAGCCTCTCGTCTTACACGGTCCCTCCTCCAGCATAGGGCATCTGTCAGGGCTTGGACACGGGAGGGTGTCGACCTCAGATGTGATATGAGGTTGGGAGTGGAGTGACACCTTTACCCTACTCTCCATAGCTTATGCAAATATATACCTCTGCTGACCTGCGCTTGCTGTTTTTAAAGCACTATTTGCATAGTAGATTAATAGCGCTCGACTAATCCCTGACTAAACCTCCTTTCTGAAATGCCAGCTGGAAGACCTGTCACGTTGACATAAGCAGAACATTATAGAGTTTTTTCTTCTTTTTTTTCCCAGGGTGTTGATATGGTTGTGGAAAGTGTTGAGCTTGAACTTGAAGTGTTTGATAAGTCTCGGGGAAACGCTGACTTGACCATGACTGGAGGTTATGTGTACATTTGGCACTGGAGTGCTCGCTCTCTCTCTCTCTCACTCTCTTTCTCTCTCTCTCTCTCTCTCTGTTTACACTCTTACGCCATGTGGCCCGTTTCCCATGTTGTCTTGCCGTATGTCAGGCTTCCAGGCCCCCACATGCCCAGAGTGCTGGCACCTGCACCGAACTTACTCAAAAGTCAGCGATTTCATTCATACTATATCAGGCTCCGGTCACTCAGTATACACACACACACACACACACACACCGGAAAACATTCTTTCAAAACATGAATGGATCACCACAGAGGAAAAATATTATTATTATTATTATTATTATTATTATTATTATTATCATGCACAGTTCTTTAAAAATTCAGAGCTTGTGCTTGTTTATCTTTTTTTGCCCTCGTCAAAACAATGACATCGTTTGTTTAAATTAATTAATCGTCCGTTCGATCGAGGGCTCCCTCTGCGGGGATGTGATCGGCTCTGCTACATTTAGTCTGAGGGACTTCTCAGAAATAGTGAGAGAGAGATTCGAGCCACGGTTAATCTCGGCTCAGGTGCTTTGAACGTAGCCTTAGCGAGTTCTCCACCACGGTGCAGTTCTTTAGGCGGTGAAGAACGAAGTGAAGATTTGGACTAACGAAACAAACATGAAATGCAACACACAAAACATTTTAAATAAAAATATAGGTTTTGACACGTTATAAAGGCTCGTTTTGCTTTTTCTGTCTCTATTTCTAACCAATAAGCAACGAGATTTGAGATGATCTTGTTCCGAGCGAACCAGGTGTTAAACCCTTCATTTATTTTTTTTCTTTCATTATTTATTACTTGGGTTTCCAGGCTCGGTTATTTTAGCTGTTGGTTTGTCCTACAGCTGTTGCTTATTTCCTTATATGGTGTTGAGTTTTGATACCTTTACCATAACAGCAGCTCGGATTATTCGAAGGAGTTGTAGGGGATTTAACCGAAATAGCATAGCGAGATGAGATACTCAAAGACATCTCTACGATTTGGATGGAATCACTTAGCATTGTCCTGGAAGCTTCCTAGCAAACTTTATGCATCGTGACATGTGTTGTGAATTGTATGGTATAAAAAGTATCATGGTATGATATTTGTGTCAAATCGCCATGGAGTCTTACAGTGAACTGTTTTTGTTTATTTTCACCAAGGAAGGAGGGAGTCTCCGATGTCGGTGCTAACTTTAACACAAACTTTTCGCCTTATTAACTTCAAGAGAGCGAATTAGAAGAGAAGTTTATAATGTAAGCGATAACAGGAAGTAGCTTGTTTCCACAACATCAAACGTTACTGTTGTGACCGTTTGTTGTGGCATATATATATATATATATATATATATGTGATATAATAAACCATTTTATGCCACAGTGCTTTTATGGGAAAATAATCAACTTTGTAACCATAAAACAGAGAATGTTTTATTCCTTACATAGTATATTCCCAGAGTGAGGGTTTTTGTGTGTGTGTGTGTGTGTGTGTGTGTGTATAATATCCGTGGCCTCTCCTCTGACCCACGCTGCCAGAGAGAGGCTTCTTTCATTGGCTTGGAGCCCCTGATCCTGCAGATAATTACGCAGCAATGTAAATTACAGTGAGGCAGCGGTGGCCCCGTGCTGGCCCTTTGCTCCGCCCCCTTCTCCATCCAACCTTTATAGCTTACAGCTAAATGCAACCCCACATCTTAGCTGGAGCCCCTGACTATGGTTGCCTCTGGGTAAATCCTTAGCAGATGATACCTTCTCTCTCTCTCTCTCTCTCTCTCTTTCTTTTTTTTTCCTGCCACACAGCATGCACAGTCCAGAGAAGGAAAAACATCTCTGGTTAATATTTAACTGCCAGGTCCTGAGGTAAAGGAGTGAAGAGTGCTTGGCAGCTGAAACTAATAAACGCACACACACACATATATACACACACACACCCCCGGAGAATACATGTTTCTGTCCTCTGAGGAATGCGCCGGTTCTCATCCACGCTGTGACCTGTTGACCTCACACTAACACGTGACAGAGATGGAAATCAGAGCAGCGGAGAGCTAAAGTGACCTCTGTTTTTTCTCTCTCAGGCCTCTCAGGCAGCCTGTTATGACACAACACGCAATCGTTAAAGTGATACTCTGAATTTTTTCTGCTAGATATCCAGTGTATCTGTATTGTGTGTGTGTATGTGTGTGTGTAAGAGTGAGACTACAACCTCACTTCTGATGGATGTCTAAGGGCAACTGTGGAAGAGATCTTTTGTTGCATAATTTTTCAGATGGAAACATTTGTTGTTCTGTCTTTGTTACCTGTGTTGTTGTGAGTCTCTGATGGCCTACACACACACACACACACACACACACACACATATCACAAAAGCTTCAGAAAAACTACATTGCTATGATTCTCTCTCATCTCCGTCTTACACATCTTTATTGTCCCAGTTTCTTCATTAACTCCTTCTTAGACTTTCAGTTTAGTTTCATATCAGTTCAAGGTTTTTTGCTGTTCGGGAATTTGGTGTGAAAACAGCGGAGTATTCCTTTAAAGCTGCAAGGTGGAGAGCAGGTCAAAGACAGAGTGTGTTTCGCTTCCGTCGATTCGCCTCGGTTTGTTTGTCCCCCCCTCTCCCTTTCACCCCCTTTTCTCTCCTCCTGGGCACTTGGCACAGCTGGACTCCAGATGCGAGGCACATGTCATGCGACAGAGCGCGAGGAGGCTGTAGATAAGAGCAGGCTGGCGAGTCGGAGCCGGGATTCCGGGCACACACTCTGCGGCAGTTCAGCTAAATGTTGCGGTTGTTGCGATCTCAGCTCTGACAGCTTGTGTCATGCTTAATGCCTCACTTCCCAAACATGGCCCCTGATTTATATCGAGCAGGTGCTGCTGTAGAGAGTGTGGTGTGCAATTGTGAAAGGGGAACCTAGGAGATACATGGGGTACATTGTGTGTGTGTGTGAGTGTGTGTTTTTGTATATATCTATACATCTGTGTGTACCAGAAGCCGGTCAGGATCAGAAACAGTTGCTTTGATTGTTTGCATGTTGTCTTTTATCCTGTTCTCGAGCTGACGCATACGAAGCCCTGGACTGTTCTCTGTAAGGGTCTGATACGCGTTCCAGGAAACGTCTACTTTCACCGACATGGTAGACAACCAACCACAGATTTCCCCTGTATCCCGTTGGCAAACATGCAAGATTATCTTTAATACCTTTTGAAGACAGTGCACGAGATTCTGCGTGTATTGCAGTGTTCTAGAGATCTCTCTCAATGCCTCGACGCTGCGTATAAACGCTACAGGATCCTGAAGCTTGTGGCCAGAAACGTGTGCAGAATTGATCAAATCCTTTTTTGACATCTCTGCATGAACTGTTTTGATTTTTGTTCAGTCACAACATAAATACGGACCAGCAGCAGAAGCCAATTCCGTCCCACACAAAATTTCCTTCCAGACACACTGCATATTTTGGACGTTTTATCTGGAACCAGCTGAAGATGTCAAGCAGATAGAATTTGGACGTATACCTGCCCATTTATGTCAGGTGTTTGTTTCAGAACACCTGGTCTCAGGTAGAAAACCCACCTTCCTAATCAAATTAGCTGTGTGAACCACAAACTTGGCTCGGTTTGGGCTTCTTTTTTTTTTTTCTCTCTCTCAGCTGAATGAGGTTTTCCTCAACGCTTGTCTCGACACGCTCGCAGCCAGAAAGGGCGCTTGATGTTTTACTCACTCTCTTACACCTAGCACCCAAGTATCTTTCAGCGTTGCCCTCTGGGCCACCTTGTTAGACTCTTAACAACATGTTTTCTCTTTGAGTTTGTTTTTTTTTCCCTCTTCATCTCTTCCGTTGTTGACAATTCGTGAAGGAATTGCGTGTCACCTCGCTAGTCACGTCTTGGCTCAAATCCTTACAACTTCATCGCTGGTTCAAAACAACCATTAACTGTCAAACGGACTGAGTCAAAATGGCTGATCAATTGGAAAGGATTTCAAGGAAAGGAATTTTTTTCCAATAAAATGTCCTGCATTTATATACGTAATGTTTTCAAGATGTAAAAAAAAAATACATTTCCGAAGACGGGATACGAGCGGAGTCATTATATTATAGTTGTCAGCTCCTCTCGTGTTTATGTTCTCCGGGTTAGGCTGGCGTACACCGCCGCAGAAATAGCCTGTCAGGAAGTGTGAGCACGGCTTCCTAATTGGAGACGCTTTCCACTGTTGTACAAGAATAGCCAGACATTAAGAGTCCGTGGCATCAATAGGAATCCCTTCAATATCTCTTTAATTCTTCTCAGTGGTGCAACCTCTTTAAAACCGAGCAGCTAAATTTAGACGTCACTTCATTCCCTGATTTTTATTTTTATTTGAATATATTTTTTTTATACACCAACACCGCTCCATTACTTTACTTCCCTGTTTTCCTACACACACACACACACACACCGCATCGTTCCCTTTACTTTATTAACGCTCCGTAAGTCTTTAAAGGAGGCGGAAAGGGAGCAGCAGAAAGCAGCAGTCGTCCCTGGAGGTTTATCTTTTAAAGCACTGCACAGTTCTTTCCCAGGATAAGGGTTTCAACTAAGCAGGGAGGAATTCAGGCCAGGGCTCATAAAAAGAAGTATTTGTGTACCAGAAAGATTTTCGCCCTTTTTTTCCCCCCAAGTCTTTGTCATTAATGACTTTAGCAAATGTCTGGTGGAGAGTGAAAAGACGACAGTCTTCAAAGGAAAGCCACTAATCATTTATCCAGGATATCTACGCTCAAGAATAAGGAATTAGTGCCCGGGTCACTGATGGGTTTCATGCTTCTGTCTCGCACTATCGTTTTTCCTTCTGTAAAAAAAATAAAAAATTAGTGCAGAATGGTTTTGCGATCGAATTCCTTTGGATATCAGACGTGGCTAAATCATTCGTTTATTAATTAGACAGGTCTGATGTTCTACCCGATCCTAACTCACGAAGCTAATCAGCTAGTAGCTATGTTATCTTATAATATAATAACATATAGCGAGCTAGTCTCAAGCGATTTATTGGACAGCGTTTTAGCTAGGACCTGTTTGAACAGGCTGTCCTCGTATCACATGTAAACAGTATTAAGTCTGGCTAGCATTTTTATTGTCTGTCAGCGTGATTAACCGTAAGGTGACTGCATGTCATGCTTGCAGGAGAGTTTTATAGCAACTCCATGCTGGATTTTTTTTTTTTCTTTTTTCGTCAGTCTTTCCAAATACCTATGTTCTGGATTTACACAGGATTATCGTAAATCTGTGTATGTTAATCAATCCACCTAGTAAAAATGTTCACGTGAAGTAAGACTTGGTTCCAAGGAGTCATCGAGGCAAGCTAATAACCCGGAAATGGAAAATTTGTTCGACTCGTTCAGTCATAACAACATATTGTTTATTGTTTATAACGTAAGGCTGATTTCATGTAGATCTCAATTGTGCTCCATGCAGAAAAGTTCAAGGGGGGGCAATACTTTTGCAGTGTGCACAGTATATATACGCTGATCCTCTCGAACTCTCCATTTTCCACCCGCTCCATGTGAGGCTGCAACTGCCGTCGTTGCGGCATCCTCGTGAGGGATCTTTCCTCCCTCTACAGGTTTAAATGCTCAACAAATCTGCAGATTTCTCTGTTTCTTTTCAGCCTCCAAATGCCTTTACAGGTGGTTTTCCTTAATTCCCGAATCTTCCGGCAGACTCGTCGCCACAAGTTTAATAGAGTAGCTGCGCATTCTGTATACTTTGCCACGTCCTCTTAAGTCAACTGTTAAACTTGTCCTCTTTTGTGTTATGACATGCCCACACCTACGTTCTCACAATGTGTTAGTGTTTGCCCGAGGACACAGTTTTTTTTTTTTTTGTTTTTTTAAAGGTTATAACAGGTACCTGCTCCTTTAAGAACATGCTTCCTGGATAATTCTGCTAATTCCAGGTGCTCTTACTCCTCTTGGCTGTGTTTTACCAGGTGCAGACTTGGGTCATTACTGAGGTATTTGTTTTTCTGATTATTTAAAAAAAAAAAAGAGGTGGGGAGGAATGGTGAAGGGGGGATTTAAAGGTGTGTTTTCGGATTTGGCCCATCCCATCCATGATCCCCGAGGAGATCTTTTTCATCCGTGTACTCATCCTTTTCCGTCCTTTGGGCAAAGATGCATGTTATTTTAAAAAGTTGTTCTAGTAGAAACATGGAGTTTGGATAGAGACAGAGAGGAGATGGAGAGAGAGAGAGGGAATGGAGGCACAGAGGAAATTCAGCCGGTGGCACAGCCGGGCACAGATCTCAGAGTCCCTCTCCAAAACGCCCACATGAAGCTTTAGCGATTATGATAATAAACAGTTTTATCATCGGCCTTGCAATCAATAATGCGGCTTCTTAAGGTTTAATATTTCAATGGTATTGATCATTTTAACAACAGTGTTTGCGGTTGGCTTGCCTTAACTGCAGACTAGCTAGGGATAGAGAGCGAGAGAGCATCAGCGAGCGAGAGAGAGACAGAGAGAGAGAGATGAATGTGCAGTCTAAACTTCACTGCAGAGGAACTCTCTATTATTATTTTCTTTAATAATTCTCCTTCCCTGTCATTACACAGATTATGTGAAAAGAAACTGTGCTCCTGCCTTCGGTTTTAATTGATGCCCTTTGTTTACGAGTCAACCGGACAAACGTCGCTGAATAAAAAAAATAAAAAAAAGAGCAATGGCGTGGCGAGAAGAAGCAATCTCTGCAGTATTTCACTTTCTCTCTTTCTCTCTCAGGAGACACTTCCCTGAGCTATTTATAGAAAAGATATTGCAATTAGTGAAAGTGTAAGCTCATCTTTTGAACACACACACACACACACACACACAAACGCATCTCTGCGAACTTGTCAACAAAGGTGAATAGAAATAACCTGACTGCTAAGTTAAAGATGGGTTTTGTGATGCTCTTCTGCTCAGCACAGCGGTACAGTGTTTATTCGAGCTACGGTGACATTGTGAGTTTGAACCTTTATCTAAACTCCTCAGAACCACTGGACCATTTTGTGCTCCAGCACAACTCTAGCCTTTTGATCAACAGCTTATGAAACTAACCAGTTAAACTAACCAGTTTAATGTGACACGTTCTTCAACACCTCATCGCTGTCACCTCGCTCAAAACATCAGTCAGCATCACAGATGCTTAGGGTATACCATGACCCGAATCAGGAAGCATGCCAAACCATATCCGAGATATTCTTCAGTATCTGATTACTAATTATCTTTGATGGGATGCATGGCACCGTTTCGTCGGAGCCGAGCTCAACTTTATTCCGATGTTATATAAGCAGGCGACGTTTCATCCAGGTTTTGTGTCAACACATACACACATCGCAAACATCACAAACGCACTCGGCCAAACTCTCATGCGGCCTCCCGTCGCGTCCGGACGCATGCTGTGAGCGCTCTGCATGCACGCCAGCCTGATCACCCGTCTCTGATTATACATCAATACGTTTATCCCGGCAACGCTTTGTGTAGAAATCATTTATCTAAACGAACGCAGGAAATGAAAGCAGAGAGGGCGATGAAAAGTGTGTGTTGTTTTTGGGTTTTTTTTTCAATCGACACGCCTTTTTAAAACTTACCAACTCAAAAATTCACCAAGGTCACTCTGTTTGTGCATGGGAATTTTTTTTAAAAAGTTGCTTTTAGGCAAACGGCATCGCTTAGCAAAAAAAAAAAAAACAGTGTGAATCTGTAATGGAATGCATTTTTAAATGGCGGATGTTGAGTATGATGTTAATTCTGCAGGCTGTGAGGGAGCTAATTCGAGCTCGTGCCTCATTTGTACTCCCCAACCTTGCTCCTCCGCCAGGCCCCCCATGCTGCTTGCTAATTGGCAGGAGACGGGGAGCTTCCTGCTGAGCGCTCGCCACTTTCCTCGTGCTTCACCAGCTCATGCTTTCTTTCTCTCCTTCTCTCTCTCTTTCTCTCAATCTGAGTAATTAACCCACAGCTAATTAACTGCTTCTAATTACACCGAAGAGGCTGTTTCTATCGCACTCTCCAAAAGTGAGGAGACACTCCGCCTCGACGTGTAAATCCCCCCTTGGCTGCTCGCGAACTCGTCCCCACGCTCGCGGCATGGAAAGGACAATTCCGTCTCTTGTTAGCGTGAAGCTAGTACAGTGTCAAAGCTATACATGGCGTGTTTTGTTTTTCTACATGGATGTTACCTCGAAAGCAAAAAAAAAACAAAAAAACATAACGATCGCGTTTCAAGCGCAATTAGCAATGTCTAAAGTTTGTGTAGTTGATATTAATAAAACAGCTTCCACACCATGTTGTCACACAGGTGCACTATGGGAAATGTAGTCTTTCTTTATCGAGCCAGGTTTGGATGGTGTACGCTTAGCGAAGTGATATCTGTAGAAGTGGCAGCATTTTACACATAGCTGTGCTATCTCATCCCTAATGTACTCGCAGGCACACTCCTTTCCTCTCCTCTCCTCTCCTCTCTTCTCCCTCCCTTCCTCCACCTCGCCCCAGCGCCAGCCTCGTCACAGCCACTGCTATTTCTGTAGCTCAGACTGATAGCTAGAACTGAAGATCATTGATTTTACGGGAAACCGTGTTTACAGCCTGAGTGCCATCGACCTGAGGTGACTTTTTTTTCTCCTGAAGCGGCGGCAGCAGCGGCAGCACTGAAGCTTTCCTGCGTCTACATTAAACACTCAAGGAGAAAGACGAGGCTGGAGGAAGGAAGGAACAGTTCAGTTCGGTGTACTCTGTTTACCTCTTATTAACGATCTGGATATTGAGTGGATTTTATTGCGTAAAAAATAAAAAACACAGCACTAGCTACGGTGCGGATAAATTATAAGAGTGTTCCCTCGCAGTCGTTTAGCAATTAGGCTATTTTTGAGCTATAGAAATGACTAGATTTAAGATTAGATATTAGACTATGGTTATTTAAGTATGTAAAAGGAGAAGTGTGGTTTGAAAGTCAGCACATCGGATGCTCCTTTCTGGAGAAGATATCAAGGCCTCGAGCTGGTGTATACGTCATGCATTGTCAAGTATGATATTAATTTTATTTAAATCTGAATAATATAAGTTTTATCCTCAATGCACAGACCTTTACCATAACAGTTCAGAGGTAAAACTGGGTATCAAGGCAATCAGGAAGTCTTGTTGAGCATTAAAAGGACTCAGGGTTAAGAAGGCAATCGTATTTCTACACGCATGTGGTCCGAGCAGACCATGCAGGAGTCCCATGCCTGTTCCACCACCGAACACGTCCTCAGCGCAGCATCAAAGGGCTCATCTGCTTTATCGATAGAAGCCTTTCCTTTTCACATCTTCCTGTAACTTTCTTAGCATTCATTTCATTGATTTTTCAATAAGCACCCTAACTCTGCTGTGGCTAGCCAGTGTGATGGCTAGATCTGGAGCACAAGCTCTGCCGCAAACCACTGGAAAGTAGTGCTTCGGAGCATGAGCGCTGAAACAAAAGCTGCAGGACAGCTGCTGGGGGAAAGGCAGGTTGGGGCGGAGACTCTTGGCTGCACCCTGTAAGTGGTTTCCAGCTGGGGCCGAGTGTGTGTTAATTCCCCAGGAGAACACAGAGGGTGCCAGGGTTCGGCCCCTGGAGGCTCAGCCCCTAGGCAGGTGAATGAGCATGCTTATAATCAGATGGCTGCTTAGCCTTTAATTCGCCTCTCGCTCAGCCGGTAAATCCCGCCTAATGAAAGGTTCCATAAATAAAAACTTATCTCATTTTCCATCCTCTCCAAATGACAACCAGACCCACTCTCTGACAGTGTTCATTAGGTTCTGGGCTTTTACTTGGCAAAGCTTTTATCTGCTTCACTAGGCTGGACAAGAGACATGCAGAGATCTGAAAAGTCCAGTCTTTTTCCCTTTTTTGAGGACTTGACTAGAGCGACTATGACCAGACGTAGATCTGGAATGGATATTCTCACAGATCTGAACATGCTTCTGACTGGATGTATTGTCCAAAATGTACTTTGTTTTGACACTTTAAGAGCAAAGTTTGCTATGTTCCTTCTTATCAGAGGGGAAACGCGCCTCCCTGAACAGAGCATTGTACGCACAACTTCGTTATTTCTCCAGCTTGATTATCACTGAGAGTGCTTTCAAATTTGTTTGGGAGGCCTTTGTCCTTAGATTTCTTCTGAGTAGAGATAGAATGGGGTCACACCTGAGAGTGCACCTTCGATTCTTTAGCAGAACAATGATCTACAGGATAATCATAGTGCAAAGGTATGGCAAGGTGGAATGCTCTGGAATTACTGTAATTCGTGGGTTTATGATTCTCGGTCGATTGCCGCTGTACAGTGTGAGCAAGGAGACTAATATCTATTCACTTCCCTTGCCTAAGAGCGCCTGCACGTCTGCCTCTGGTTTAAGACTTTCCACTGCTTTAAACAGGTGTTACAAAGGATGCAAAACTTGAATGGGCAAACAGCATTATATTGGAGTACCCATCTCCTACTGGCAGACTCCAGACAATTGTTTTGTACATACCAGACCAGGTTATTGAATTAAACCTTTTATATTTTAAAAACTGGTTGGTGTAAGAGGTTGCTAGCAGCCGGTCAACCTGAGCCCTTTGTATCAACGTCTGGCTCCGGGGTGGAAGTTTGTCTGGACAGTTTGTTGGCACTAATGAAATGCACATCATGGTTGATCTTCAGGTTGGACTTTGTAGATGATGGATATATGCAGGCTGGTTTGACTGTTAGAGTGGTCTGGGTTTATATTTTTAATAGAAACATTTATCAGTTTTGTAAGATGGTTGGCATTGGAGATGGAGATTAAAATGGTGGAGTAAGTGATTAGGTATTTACCTAACAAATATTTACTATTTGAACAACAGTTTTATTAAGTAAAAGAAAATTCTGATTGAGTGAAAATAAATATATGGAACATATAAAACTGAAAGTATATAGAATGCAATTCATTTTCATTAGGGGAAAAAATACAGGATATTGTGTGTGGGGCTTGTGCATCTCCCGGACTGTGGTGATAGGGGTTTGAAGGTGGTGGTGGGTGACGAGAGGGAGTACATTTTCATCAGATATTCATGAAGAGGGAGTCAGACATTATCAATCTCCCTATCCGAGCCCTGTGTTGTTTAATATGTATGGGGGTTGGGGGGATGGCTGCAGACACAGTGTCTGATCAGCGCTGAAATTTGCATCCCTAAGTAAATAAGTAAATAAATCAAGTGCATGCAGCAAATGTGCTAATCAGGCAGGACATGGCGGTTAGCATGCTGCCGGGAAAGTTTGCTCATGTAATATTCAGCATAGGAGGGTGAAAGGGCATGCAGGATTTATTGGTTTCAGTCTGGTTGCCCCCTTTAATCAATGCTGCCTCTATCCCTTTAATAAAATTATTAGCTCAGCACTATCTCTCACTATCATTTCATGTCCCCGGCCCACTCTAAATTGCGGCCCGTGGCTCTTGAGCCTCTCTTGAGCTCCGGGCAAACCCAAGCCCCCGGAGTGTGCAGCTCCCATTTGTTATGGAAGAGATGGAGGATGGCTGGAGTGTTTAAACCAGCTTATTGCATGCCAGATCTAAACACAGCTGCATCTGGAGTTTCAGGCCAGCCGAGGTCACCGGTTTTATTGCCTTTTGCCCACATTTTTTAAAAATGTATATAGGCTGCCTTATGAATAAGCACAAGATGCATGTGCTAACAAAGTCGTTAAGGCTTTTCCTCTCGCTATGTGTTTTTGTAATTCTGCTCAAAACTAACAACTATGAAAACTGTGCAACATTTACAATTTGAATAGGTGAGTATTTCATAGTGCTTCTAAGTCCTGTGTTTCAGTTTAGCCTATCAGGAAATATTGCACAGTGTGTACCATTAATATATTGCTTAGTTTATTATTTTAAAAACTTTGGGGCTTCTAAATCTAACATCTATTTCTGATAGAACTAAAGTTAGCCTATAGCAGTATGAAAAATTCAATGGATTTAACGGGATATACTAATACTAAATGTTACTTTATCTTTAATTTGATGCTAAGGAGTGGACATATCTTAAAAACTAATTCACATATAACATAGTTGTGTGTGGTACTTTTTGGCTGATTTTAGGCTACGAGAGCTAATAACCGTCGATTAATGATCAATTCCCGTTCTCTGTTGTGGAAGTTCTTCACTGTTCTGGCTGATAAATCTTAGCTCACTCTCTCGGGGTGTGGGAGATGGATCATGTGCTGATGGCTGGTTTTACTGTGTCTAATTAGCAGCACAATGGAGCTTCTTTATCCATTAAGTTATTCTGTTACTGTTTCTCAGACTGAGCGTTAATTAAAACCGGATGTATGTGGGAATCTGGAACATGGTAGACTCTGAGTGTTGTTTGGAAGACGAAGATAAAAGATGGTAACTTGCTGATATGACAGGAAGAGCCATCTGAGCTGGCTTATTAATGCATGTCTGAGGTATTGTATTTAAGTACCTAATCTACCGTAATGAGCACTCTGTCATTTTCCACTATTAGATCTTGCGCTTTTGTCTCATCTAATGCACTATACATCAAGCCTGTTCACAGCTCTATACATAGCGTTTTCAGTTTATCAAGTCTCTTTGTAACTGAATGTCACTGAATGTTTAGTATTAGAAAGCTGGGACTTGCTTGATTAGCAACACTATAATGGAAGCATGAAAAGAGTCATTTCTTTTGTTTCACTGCTTTTATATAGGTTTATGAATCTTATTGCAGCATTTTTTTAACCACATCTCTCTCCATTTCTGTGTTTTTCATTCAGGCCTGGATGCGATGAACGCCTCATGTAGGCATCAGCAT
Source organism: Hemibagrus wyckioides (assembly GCF_019097595.1). Taxonomy (NCBI): domain Eukaryota; kingdom Metazoa; phylum Chordata; class Actinopteri; order Siluriformes; family Bagridae; genus Hemibagrus; species Hemibagrus wyckioides. Next base: position 3,022,261 of record NC_080719.1, read on the forward strand.
GGAAAGCTGTGAGTCTCCCGTGGTTTCTGGGACAGACGATGGGCTCAGCTCCTCAACCACCTCCCAGCAGCCTCAGCAGCATCCTCCTCAACCCTGGAACGATCGCCCTAGTGCACAGGTCACTCCCAGCAACCACCCCCCTTCCTTGGATCCCCTGTCTCTCTCAGCTCAGCTCCAGAGCTCTAGCACGCCTCGTGAGGTTGTGAGAGAACAGAGACAACAGCAGCAGCAAACACGGACCCCATCCCAGGCTACCACTGACAGCTCCAACAGCAGCCAACTGCACCCCAGACGAGAGGGGTTGGAGGAGGAGGAGCAGGAGGCAGGGAGCTGTGGAGAGGACGACGACGACTTGGAGGACTTGGACGATATGGAGATTGACAACTGTTTTCCGAGTTTGCAGCCCTTCCCAGGCATACCTCTAGCTCCAGTAGGAGGGGGCATGCCCACTCTCATGCGGCAGCAGCCTATCCAGCGGAGGGATGCTATGGAAAGTGGGAGTGAAGAAGGAGAGGAAGAGGAGGAAGAAGAGAGCAGCGATGTGGAAAACCTAGCTGGGGAAATTGTCTACCAGCCTGATGGCTCAGCTTACATTGTGGAAAGCCTAAGCCAGCTTATCCAAAGTGATGGGGGCATGACATCTAGTATGCTTCCCTCTAATTTTCTCTCTGGTGGTGGTAAAACAGGGGAGCCTGCCGGAACCTCCTCATCAGTTTACCCTCAGATCATCAACACGTTCCACATAGCCTCATCTTTTGGAAAGTGGTTTGGCTCCTCAGACCAAGGTTTCCCCAATACCTCAACTACGGCAGGCCATAGTCCTGTACTGCACAGTTTCCGCGTTTTTGATGTGCGGCACAAAAGCAACAAGGATTATCTAAACAGCGACGGGTCTGCCAAGAAGTCTTGTGTATCCAAAGATGTTCCCAACAATGTGGATTTCTCTAAATTTGACGGGCTAGCCCTTTACGGTAAAGGCAAGCCTATTCTCATGTGTTTTCTCTGCAAACTGTCCTTTGGTTATGCTCGCTCCTTCGCCACTCACGCTGTCCATGATCATCGCATGACCTTGTGTGAGGATGAGCGTAGGCTTTTGAGCCACAAGCACGCGTCTGCCATTATACAGGGCATTGGTAAGGACAAAGAGCCCCTAATTAGCTTCCTGGAACCAAAAAACAAGAGCTCTCCTCCGCCACCCAACCTAGTGCCGATGAACTCAGGCCAGAGCTTCTTTGGCACATTCAGTGGAGTACATTTAGAGGCGGGGAGCAATAGTGGAGGAGGTGAAGGCCTCCTCAACAAAGACTCTGATTCCGGTCTCCAGCAACAAGCCCTGCTTGCCCTGGGAGGCCTTGGAAGTCCCAAGCCACCATCTCTTACCTCAACCCCAGGTCCTGCCAAAGACTCCATTACCCTGCCCAAGGCTCAGGGAGGGAGAACAGAGGGGCCTGTGGGAAAAGAGGGGACTCAGAGAGGGGAGGATAGGGACATGGAGCCCTGTGAAAGCAAAACTCTAATTCATGGTGAGGAGGTGGCCTCTGAGGAAGATGATGAACTTCTTTTAGAAGAAGAGGATGATGACATGGAAGACGATGGCACTGCGGTGGCCTGTGGTGGCAGTAGCAGCAGTGGTGGTGGACAAGTCGGGGAACCAGCTGTCTCAAACCAAAGTATTTCCAAATCTCCTTTATTAATGCCTAGTAGCGCTCTTCAGCCTTCTGCCTGTCCTTCTGCAGCCAGCCCCACACTTAACAGCAAAGTCCCAGCTTCCATGTGTTCTTCTTCTGTCAGGGGATCTGAAGAGGGAATGGCTGCAGATGGTGGAGGGAGGTCATCAGAGCCCCCACTGAGCTTTAACTGCCAGGGGCCCACTGTCCCCATGGCAATGGCGGCAGCCACCAGAAGAGGAGGTGAGGAGGATGGAGCCGCATGCTCCTCAGCAGGAACTTCCTCCCCTCTCACCTCCAACACTGCCGCTGATGAAAGTGCCAATCGAGATAGTGCCACAGCTCCAGAACCAAATGAATGCCTGGCAGAGGGAGATGATGACAGTGGTGCCCACCTGCACCACCTTCACCACCATCATCACCACCCACACCCTTCACCACAATCCCACCCCAATTCCCAGCATGCAGGAACCTGCGACATTACTGGGGTGGGTGAGTGCACCCAGAACCATGGGGCTGCAGCCAGTGGAGGAAATGGGGTTGAGTGCCCCAAATGTGACACTGTATTGGGCTCGTCACGCTCCCTGGGTGGCCATATGACGATGATGCATTCACGCAACTCTTGCAAGACACTGAAGTGTCCCAAGTGCAACTGGCATTACAAGTACCAGCAGACCCTGGAGGCCCACATGAAGGAGAAGCACCCAGACTCCGGGAACTCCTGTGTGTACTGCAGCAGTGGACAGAGCCATCCACGTCTGGCTCGGGGTGAGAGCTACACCTGTGGCTACAAGCCCTTCCGTTGTGAGGTCTGCAATTACTCCACCACCACAAAGGGCAACCTGAGCATCCACATGCAGTCGGATAAGCACCTCAACAACATGCAGACCCTGCAAAATGGAGGTTCCATTCCTACAGCCAGTGAGCAGGTGTTCGGGCATACACCTGGTGGTGTGGTGTCAGTTCCATCAGCCACCCAGGCCAGCAGTCACCACCCAAGCCACCACCACCATCCAGCACAGTCGTCCACTCACATAGCTGGGCCTTGTGGAGCTCCTTCACCCACCAAGCCCAAGAGCAAACCCACTTGGCGCTGCGAGGTGTGTGACTACGAGACCAATGTGGCCCGCAACCTACGCATCCACATGACTAGTGAGAAGCACATGCACAACATGATGCTACTTCAGCAGAATGTCACACAGATGCAACACGGACGTCTGGGCCTGGGGGCCATGCACACGCCCTCTGAGGCAGAGCTTTACCAGTACTACCTGACCCAAAACATGAGCCTGCCTCCAGGTCTGAAGATGGATCCTACTGGAGCCGATGCCCAATTCTTGCTAGGCGGATTCCCCCTGGATCCTAATATGGCTTCCTTGGCTCCAGCATTAGGTGAGATATATGCCTCTTTTTTCACGGAGAAGCTTACTCCATGAAATTATTGCTTTTTCATTTGCTCTTTGAATAATTAAAACATAGGTTATTTGAAATAATCTGATTGAAAAAGTAGAAAGGTCACATGCACAATAATAGGATATATATTATATATTAATATGATAATACACCTGAAAAATACCAGAGAGGTCACTGCATAAAGTAAAGATAAATTCTCACACTAAGCTAAGCTGTACCTTTTGCATGTCTGTGAAAGCTAGCCTTGAAAGAAAGAGTTATTTTCTGTGGGTGACATGTAACTGAACTGGCATAGGCTATGATGCAAGCAAAAAAGGAAATCCTTCACTATGTTCCTTTCCTGAAAGAACAGGATGTCACCGTAACTAAAGAGTAGAGAGTGGTTTAACATGCAAAGCCTGAGGAGACACAAATCTAGTCTGGACCTTTTGTATAGGTTTGTGTGAAGGTCGATGCTTTAAAACAGGTGTTACAGGCAGCGGACAGTATTATTTACTGCACTGAGGTGTAAAGGGAAAGGATACTGTAACGCTGTGAGTCGATATATATTTCACACAAGCACATGGAAAACAGAAAAGTAGGAGGAGAGAGCATGGATATTCCTAACATATGAGCCTCGACTTGCTAGTAGCGTCCATTGTGTTAGTCAGGTCACTGTTCCTGGGAAATCCCCAAAACAAACACACACACACACACACACACACACAGTCAGTATGAATGGCCACGCCAGACAGCTCTGCAGTTTGGTCCACAAACTTCACTGTGTATATCACCATTTTTTTGTCAATATTCCCAAACTGCCATTGTTCTAACCAACCCAAATCAAACCCCCCCCCAGTTATGAATGCAGTTACAAATGTTATTTTTGTAAAAGAACTAAAGGAAAATGTAATGCAGCATGACATTGAGGCTTCGGTGTGCCAACTGCAACTTCTGCACAGACTTGTCTATTTCATTTTCGTCTTCTTCTTCTCTTTCTCCTACTTATAAATTAGATCATGTTTGAAAAAAAATCACAGAAATGTTTTTTTTATATATATATTATGGCAGAAGATTATAGTTTTCATCTTTTTATATTATTTCTTTTAACATTTTGTTTTGTCCCCTAAGGGATGACAAATAATCTCAAATAATCTTGCTGTCCGTTCTTGTTGTCTTTTATAGCCCTTATCCTTACAACCTAAGATAAAAAGAGAAAGAGAAAGGCAGAGAGAGAGAGAGAAAGAGAGAGAGGTTCCTTAAATTAATCTCTAAATGAAATTTATCAACACACTGTCCTGCCAACTTAAGAAGAAACAGTCATGATCTTGGAACGTTCGCTGCACAACCCAAATAGAAAACCGCATAAATTATTATAAGAACTGATTCATACACAGGCGGCATTTTAAAGATGGAATTGTTTACCAAATGTGAATAAAAATGAATCAAGGACTTCTTTACCCCAAAGTGGTGGATCTATGAATGATTTGCAGAGGTCTTCCTCACTTTAAAAGTGCAGGTAATAGAGGAAAGTCAGAGGGAAAAGTCTGCATACTGCAGCAATAAATTAAAAAAAAAAAAAAACGACACTGCTGGAATTAATTTAGTGTAAAGCCAGGCAGGGTCAGCCAGTGTGCTCAGTCTGGGCAGTGATAGATTAAAGATCAGTGAGCAAAGGCAAAAACACCAGACTGCTCCTGATTTGTCCTCTTTTTTAAACAACACATCTTTTTCCACACCACCTTATTGCTTCGTCGTGTTTGTTACCCTGTTGTTGATTATTCAGAGCTTTCTTCTCATTTCCTACCTCTCATAACCAGTCAGGAGCTCTGACTTTGTATTCCAGAAAAGGGTTTTCTGTCCAACGATCAGGAGAAAGAAAAACACACATTTTATATTACAATTCCTTAAAAAATAGGGATGGATCTGATTTACAGTTAAATAGGCTAGGGAACTTGTTAACCCTCCTGCCTTTTCTTTTTTTAAACTCTGGATTCTGGAAATCATCTGGCTGTGAATGTCCAAACAAGCTTTTGCACAAATCTCTAACTTTACTTAGTCCTTGCTAGAGAAGACAGACTTTTTTCCCCTTTCTTTCTCTTACTTTCTAATGTTGTTTCATTTTCTGAAAGAAATAGTTGTTTTAGGTTTAATAAAATTAGGTGTGTAAATATACACATGCACATTAGCCTCCAGAGGGCTGCAGAGCAAATCCACTTTGACAGTATGGACAAACTTGGCTGTTTGTTAAAAGGCTGAGCACCATTTCCCTTTCCCCAGGACATCCATGCAAACGGAAATGCACCAATCATTTACAGCTTAGGAACCTAAAAATAAAAAATAACCAGATGAATGTGTAATATGCTGTAAGTGTAATAAAACAAGTAATTAACAGCAGTGCCTGTCTTTCTGTGTTGTATCTTCAGTAGGAGGGGACATTCCCATGGACATACGTCTAGGCGGTGGGCAGCTAGTTTCCGAGGAGCTGATGACCCTGGGTGAGAGCCTGTCGCAGACCACTGACCCATCTCTGAAGCTCTTCCAATGTGCCGTGTGCAACCGGTTCACCACTGACAACCTGGACATGCTGGGCTTGCACATGGGCGCAGAGCGAACGCTGCCTGAGGACGAGTGGAAGGCTGTGGTGGGCGACTCGCACCAGTGCAAGCTGTGCCGCTACACCACACAGCTGAAGGCCAACTTCCAGCTGCACTGCAAGACTGACAAACATGTGCAGAAGTACCAGCTGGTAGCCCACATTAAGGAGGGCGGCAAGGGTAATGAGTGGCGCCTAAAATGCGTGGCCATTGGGAACCCAGTTCACCTCAAGTGCAACGCCTGTGACTACTACACCAACAGCCTGGAGAAGTTGCGCATGCACACTGTCAATTCACGCCACGAGGCCAGCCTCAAGCTGTACAAGGTGAGTGATTATTCCAGTTGTGTTGACTTGAACTAGAATTGCTTGATCCTCCATTCATCCAGCAAATGAGAGAAACTACAGCCTCTGCCCCTCCACATGCTCCCTAACTGTACTCATGCTGTGGGTGATGTTGTATTACAAAGCCTAGACAGTGGAGAGAGAAGCAGCAGGAGTCGTTAGAGGCAGAAGGACATGGCGGGTCAGCAGGGTGGGATGGAGGACAGAGGGTGAAATTGGTGGTAGAGAGGATGAAGAAGTGTGAAGTGAGTGAGGAGAGAGAGAAGGGTTCGGTGCTAATACTCCTCGGAGCGGGAAAGGCAGGATCGTTCTCGACAGCTGTATTGATTTTCTCCAGAGTTGGAGCTTCACCTTCTCCTCTAATCATTCCATAATAGCCAATGGATGAACACTCTCTGAACAAATGGCTATAAATCTAACAGGCCTGAATCCACTTAGGCACCTATCCTGTGTGTCTGCAGCCCAGGCTCTCAGCGTGGTTAACCCAAACTGGCATCACAGCGCACAGGGACTCTTTTTCTTTCCCCCCTCTTTATCTGTCCCTTTTCCACAACCATTTCTCACAGACTTAACCAGATCCTCTGTCACTCCCCCAAACATTCTCTGAGATATTTACATATAGTCATTCTCAGATTATCCCTCTGAGATCACGGGGCACTCTGCCCTCTCTCCATTCTTTTGCCTTTATTTACACAAAGACTTGGTTTATATGTGTTATGCTCTAAGACAGTAAATGACTGAAAACAAACATTGCATATTATCAGGTTTTATTCATTTAACATTTCCAAGAGCATAGCACTTTATACAAAGTGTCACTGTTCCAGAACAACTATTGCCCAAAAGCATTTGCAAAAACAGATCGTCTTTTATGGCAGGCTTTAATCACATTAAAAAGCTGTGGTAAAACAGAATAATTTGGAATAACAGCCAACACTCCATCTGCTCCGTCAGTGAGCTGCGGGATCTTTATGAATGGGTTCCTTCCAGTCCGCTGATGGCTTTATTGCAGGCTTCCTGTCTACAAGCTCTCTACTGCACAACAGTATCCAGCTCACTAACGGAAAGAAATTGTTTCTCAGCACACCATTAAGGGTGAAGGTGTGAGATGGAGCTCCCAGGTCAGCCATAACACTGGCCCAAGTGGATAATGTTCGACAGCAGTGCTGAGAAAGCGACTTCATTGACCGTCAAAGGCAGGGCCTAGCTCGCAGAACCTTCAGGACCTTTAGGAAAGCTGTCCGATCGCCTCACACTGTTCAGGCCAAGACATGTATTTACAAATTCCTCAACAACTCAAATATGTAACATGAGCCGCATGACTAGCCTGTGGAAGCAGTCTCATTTTGCTCCAGGCACGGTTTTTGACCTCGCGAACCTGGTTAAGCTTGCCTTCAGCACCTGGCTATGCAAATTACTTTTCCAACCCACTTGGTATGTTTGGAATTGGCATTAATCTTCACTCAAGGGTTCATGTAATTACATTTTCAAGATCAGTTTAGAGGCATAGCCACATCTCTGTCTCATCTCCCTATGCGGAGCATGAAGGCAACTACGATATTTTGAGCCCATCTCCCTTTAATTGGTGGCTTAAAGATGTTCCACACATCAAGCTCTGAGGTACTTAAAACAGTTCCTTAACCCATAGAACTCCAGGGATCCAAAAAGTAAATGAGATGTAGGCAGCAAATAGAGCAACATCCACATCATCTCACCTGCTAATAGAGACCTTCACAACTTGATCAGTTGTTTCAGCACTTCATGACCTAGAAAAGTGTGTGTCTTTTTTAACAATAAGTACATGAGGATGCTGGGTTTGTTCTGTTGAGATGACACGCCACTCAGCAGCATTACAGACTTCATGTCCCATTGGCTTTATGGCGATGGTGGTAGGCACTGACAGTCCAAGCATGATGGTTCCCTGCCAGAATGGCTGGGTTCCGTCTGTGAGGAGGGAAAATGAAACCTGATGCAAAAAGTGTAATATTTTTGGACTTTTTGGAGAGAACATAAATCAAGTCAGCATAAACAGGCCGTTAGATGTGGGAGATCTTTGGGACACTTCACCCAAATCAAACTGGTTTGCATTAAACAGTCCCTTTGTGTGCACGGCTCCGTATAAATTGGAGCCTGTAATTACTGGAATTAAAAAGGAAGGTTTAAACTGAGGGCTAAGCTGGATAGGATAATTTGAGTGTCTGTGGTATGCAGCCCATATTAGGCCTTTCTAAAAATACGCCTCCTCCCACCACTCCACATATTGGAATGTTCTGAAAGCCCATGGAAAGCTTGGGCAAGTTGTTCTCACCACATGGACCACCATAGAGCCCAGTCCAGGGATGAGATCAGGTCCTTCCATTTTACTTCTCTGTCAGTCTGTCTTTTTTACCCTTGGTGAACTTTCACCTTCCCTCGCTCTGTACAAGTTCCTGCTTGCTGGCGGTTTTGTAGCGGTCAGCATGATGTCATGATGGTCACCCAGTAAGCACTTGCAGATGGGCCACACAACAAAATGCAGATCAATTTACAGCTAACTAAAGTTTAGTCTTTAAACATTTTCTCACTCTTTCAGAGATGAAAGTGGAAGTCCACTAATTCTGCAGTCCCTCATCCAAATCACAACAGTATACACAAACCTAGAGGTGTGACAATATAAAATATCATAACTCATAACAAACAATACTCGAAATACAGTTCTAATTTATGGTTTAAGATTGATGATACATTTGTATCATCATGTATATGTCTTCAAAAGCAAATTACTTAAAACTGAAAAAGAGCAAAACTTTTTTGATTGAAAACAATTTGATTATTCCAACCATATTTTTCAATGGTAAAAAGCTTCCTTTAGGTATCTCAGAAAAGTGTACCTAATTTCTCCCAGTATCGACATTATGCTGTCATATTGTCCAGCCCTACCCAAAAGTCACATTACTGCCTCATCATTTAGGTCTTTAAATTTTGTAAAACTTTTCATTGTTTTTTAGTCAGACCCAATTATAATCAGTCTCAAGCTATTCATGGATGCATTCTTCCTCAGTTAGCACTTTACCCTGGTCAGGATTGCACCAGATTAGAATACACCATGGATAGGCTTCCAGGCCATCATATTACACTATGCACACATACATCAGCACAATTATTAACACCTGGGGCAGTTTGTCATTTTTTTTCTTTGACGTGGGAGGAAACTGGAGGTACCCTAGACAGATATTAAAAGACGTGCATAGGCAGGCAATCAAAGACAATCTGAACTCAGGGACGAATACCATGTGATACCATGTCATAAACTTCTTCTACACCTGTATTTGCAACTTCTCCACCTCGAGAATTGTCGACACCAATAAATCTTGAACAGGAGTACCCTGCTGAGCATTTGTAAAGTCTCCGGTAGAGACGATTATACAGTAAAAGTGTCTTCAAGTATCTGAAGTACGTTTATATTTAAGTAAATACACTTAAGTAGTAGAGCAATTATTAGACCAATTACTACAGTGGTTAATCAGAGCAATCGCTAACAAAATGTCTGGCTTAAATACCTTTGCATTTTTTAAATAACTCGTGCTCTGGCTAGTTTGTTCTTGCACACAGAAGTAAGGTGTGTTCCCAACATTCACTATGGGTGAAATAAAATGTAACTGTTTATGGAAATGGAAAAAAAAGTCCTCAAATGTACACTTGATTGCACTTTGTGTAATCGGTAATGTAGATTATGTAGATGAGAGAGTTTTACTGGAGTTAGACATGAGTCTGGACTCCTCCAGACAACCTGGGTGTAGCCGGGGCAAGCCAGGGCCAGGAGTGAGCTTCCAGTCAGACCTTTCAGGGGAGCTGGAGGAGCATGGGGGTTAGCTGGCTACCTTCCTCGTCTCGGGGGCCACTGCTATCTGCAGTAATTGAGATTGATTGGATGTTATTTTTCCTCTTGCAAATGTAGTCCATTAGCTTGGCACATGCATAATCAGTTTAGGCCGCAGTTAACTGAATGTAATCATGTTCCTCGGTGTCTGCTCGCACAAAATCCACTCCAGATGCCTCTTGGCCGTGGAAAGAGAGGAAGAAAGTGCCGTCACTATCACATAGGGAATCTTTACCCAAGAAACCCCTTGTACACTACCTCCCCTCCCTAGTTTCTTTTTTTTTCCTGGTCTCGCTCTATTAAATGCACAAGGATCTACACAAACTCACATGTGCACACAAGCACACATTCAGACACTACCGCTGGTCCAAGCTTGTGCAAATAGATCACATTCTGTCATACATCGGCTCTGCTAATACGGTCCGGCCCACCAAATCCAGCCACGGGGTGTCGGCGTTTTTTTGGACAGGCTTCCTTCTTCTTATTTTCCCCTCCAGTGAAATCCAACTGGAGCAGCTCAGCGGTGTGGAGGGAAAAACGTCCACGCTCGGCAGAGAACAGAGGAAAAACACAGTAAAACAAAACAGACAGTGATGCAAGGGAAGGGATTAACCATGGCCGCCACAAGGAAACACATTAACGTGGCTCTCGGTAACAGCTCAACCCTCCCATTAGTCAGACTCCAGATATGTTGCCTATTATTTTTATCATCGAATAGAACTGAAGTGGTGCATTTCTGTAGTGCTATCTGTGGAGAAAGGAGGGTGAGGAGAAAAAGAGAGAATGAAAGAGACACACCCCAACTATACAAGCTAGCCCTCCAGACATCAGTCAGAAGTGGAGATGGAGAGAGGGCGGGGTGGGGTTGGGGGGGGGGGGGGTGAAAGGGTCGGGATGGAGAGGGGGGGTGTAGGAGGGCAGGCGTCAGGTCTGAGAGCGATAGAATGAGGCAGAGAGACGTTTAGACGGAGATACTCTCCTAATTATCATGGCTAGCCTGTGATTGTTCAGTAATAGTGCTCAGTGGGCAAAAAAGGTTGCTCCTCTTCCAGGAAGAGCCGAGCTCTGATTTACTGGTAGTACAGCGCTAATAAAGCACTTGCACTGTGTCCACACCGCCACCACTCAGACATCCTGCTCAAACCCCCCCTCCTTCCCCCATCACTGTTAAAGACATAGTAGTCCTACCACCTTGTACAGCACAGATGCTTTTTTTCCCCTTGACATGATAATATAAAACATATATATATATATATATATATATATATATATATATATATATATATATATATATATATATGTATAAAACTATTTTCCTCTCACGAAATATATGCATGGATGGTATGTAGGCTTGCTCAGTTGGTGTTTAAGTTCATGACAAGACCTCCACTAGCGTGACCTGTGACCTTCCACATCACCTCTGAACCTCATCTGCTCCTTTCTGCCTGGAGGGCACTGAGCTTTACAATAAGCCAAACAGAGAATGGCTTTCTCCATAAACCAGGCCCGAGGATTGGCCAGCAAGGCTTCCAGTCACAGATTGAGTGGGAGTGGATAAGCTTGGTGTTGGTCCGTAGCAGAAAGGGAGGGGTCAAGGTTGCATATCTCTGGCAGTCTGGTGCAATTTCACAACTCTTTGCAGCTCCCACGTTGGAAAAGGCCAGCCGGCGACCCGTGGCTGCTCAGCTGCTTCGGCCCTGCTGATGGTTAGCAGTACATCTGTCCTTCTGTGTGTCTGTGTGTGTGTGGACCAGCAGCCGACCAGGCACACTCGAGTTCTCCTGTTAAGCCATCTGTTTGTTAGGATTGTGAAAGTAAGCACAAAGAGGGAGCAGATTTGAAAAGGGGGTAGGTAGAGATAAAGAGGCTGACCTGTTATAGACAGACTGCGTTATTGTGCGTCGCATTAATAGCTAAATTGTGTTTTGATTTCTTTCTACCTGCCATTTTTTCAGGCAGAATTTAGCCCTAGATTCCAGTTATCAGCTGCATAATCATCACACTGAAAAAATATTGTGTGTGTGTGTGTAGGGTTAGAAAGTTGAACTGACGTAAATATGTGTATTTTTACTGAGTGTCTGAATGAAAGTGTCTCACCCATTTCTCCTCCTCTCGTCCTAGAAAATTAATAAACAAGACAGCTACCCGTCACACACCACAAAACGGAGCAGCGTGGCTGGGTGGTCCAGCGCTATGCTCTACTTAAGGTTAAATATCTTTAATCCAGCAAGCCTGAAAAACTAAACATTCTCCACTGCCAAATGTTCCCTCAGCCTTTTTTCCTCTCTCTCTCTCTCTCTCTCTCTCTCTCTCTCTCTCCGACTCTTTCTTTCCTGCTTCCTTTTCCCTTCCTTTCCTCCTCCATCTATCTCTCAACGTGTTTTCCTCATGGCTTGCTACAGAGTTGTTTACACGTCGGCTAATTTATTCACTGGATGGTAGAGCTGCGTTTCATCAAACACCTTATAAAAGATAAACAGAGGAACTGGCCTTAGTGAAAATAGAGCAAACAAACAATGTTGTTTTTGTCAGTTACCTCGTTTCACCTTGTCGTTCTGACCAGATGCTTGTCTCTTTTAACTTAACAGGGACGAATCAGCCCCGACTGATGAGTGACAAATTATTCCCTGCTCCTAATAATGCATATTTCTTTTAATTCGTATAATTGCATACTTGCTCCGTGTTCAACAAATTCCCGATAAGTGCCATGTTTAATCAGGTCTGCGCTATGATTTAATGTTGCCTTTGCTCATATTTGTCAGTCAAATTTTTAAGGCAAATTATAACTTGACTGAGTGGTAGAACGGAAGTCCTGGGTTATTGCCCTATTGGCTGAGAGCTGGTCACCGTGGAAACAGAGTCACCAGTTGGTAAATAATGTCCTTTTGTAGAGACGGAAAGAGAGGGAGACAGAGAGCCAGGGAAGGCCGACTTACTAGCATATTGGCATCAATACATCAGCACCCTTGCAGGCAGATTAACGTTTTTTGAGTGTCCTGGGCCTCAGCGCTGTTCTGCTCATGGTTCTCAGTGAAGGGAAGAGTGTGTGTGTGCTGTTTGAAAGCTCAGAAGAGTCCAGGGACGGATAAATCCAGGCCAGAAAATGAGGCTGTGGACCCCACTCACTGTTTCCCCTTTTGACCCAGAGACTTGTTTTCATGAGTTCATCACAAAAGGATTGGTTTCAGGAGCTGAATGCATTGCCCATTCACATTTTTCTGGACCTGTAAAATAAACTAAAAGCAGCAGCAACTTTGCTGATCTGCTTTCTGCGTTCATGAAAAACAGTCAAACTGAAGACAAAGAGGGTCCTGACTCGAGTGCCGCGTTGACATTGGGGTCGTCTTTCTAGACCACAGGTTTCAGACTTGCATTAGTTGCATTATACCCACACAATCCAGAATTCCAGACCCATAGCATAGCTACTGACCGCTTTCTCTATGTGCCATGGTGTACAGCATGCGTAGGCTTGCATCTCACAGTGCTGAAACGTCGGTTAAAATCAACTCCTATCTGCTGACTTTGATGTAAAAATAGATTCAGAAACACGCCGGGTGTTGGCCTTTAGTGTGATTCAATGATTGATTCGAAATCCCAAAATGTATCACCCAATGTAGAGATCTACAAAATGTTCAGAAAAGAAAAATTGATGGAGTGTGAAGACAAGAGAGATGGGAGAGACATGTGCGTTCTTAGCAGAGATAAGCCCGTATGAGTTATTTTTAAAGGTCTTTCTTAACGTTATATATCTTCAGATGCAGTATTCGGAAAATAGATATATTTATTTTATAAGGTACAGTGGAACCTCGGCATACGGGTTTAATTGGTTCTTAAGGTGAAGACTTGTATTTTTCCCATAAGAAATAATCTGTTCTAGCCGCACAAAAATATGGCCAATACGAAGTGTATGTAAACTGTATGGCTGCTTACAAAGAACTGACCCAAGCCAAGCATTCCATGTCAAGGCTCCTCACAGGAAGTCATGCCACCAAGCTTGGGCTAAAAATAGAACAGATCACACACGCCAGCAATCTGTTGCCAGCAATCTGTTGCCAGCAATCTGTTGCAATCTCAAACAAAAAAAACAAAAAATCACCTAGCTTTTGAACGCATGCCAAAGGCAACGTTGTTATCGTGGATTGACTCTTTCCAAACACCAAAAAAATCATAAAATTCACGAACTTGCTTTGGTTAGCTTTGCTTGGCTTTCCACTGACGCTAACAAGTTTTGAACGGCTCCCCGACGTACACGCAACTTAGCCGGCATTGGATTCAGTTTGGTTCGTTCGTTTGCTGAAAATGCTTCATATGCCGATGCAAATTTCTTGCAAAATTTCACTTCTTATGGTGAAAATTTGTATGCCAAGGTTCCACTGTATTTCAAAAATCAGGTATCTACTTGGCCTAATAGTGTATACAATAGTGCAAATAGTATGTTAACCCTTTGTTTGTTTGTTCATTTGTTCATTAATTCACTTACTCATTCATTCATACGATCTAGTGAAAGAACTCAGAGGAAGCTCATGCAGATACCAGGAGAAGATGTGAAACGCATAGAGAGTAACCTGAGCTCAGGATCAAACCCTGTTGTTAATTGCTAGAATAGATAATATGTTCAAAAAATGAATAGCCCTTCATTTAAAAAGCTCAAAGAAAATCTGGCCTGGGTAGAATGTGAGCTTGAGACCGATGTTCTAGATGGATCTCACACTACGATCAGGGGGTTTCCTGAATGTCTTTTGCTGAGCACCACAGAGCTGAAAAAGTCAAACCCAGCCTCCCCTGCTGAGACGGACGCCCAGTGAAGCGTCTTATGTACAGCCTAATTGCTGTGCGCCGGAGTCCAGGGTTAGGACTGGGAGCTGTAAATCTATCAGCATTATGGGGGCAATGATCTCGCCAGATGTAGAGTGCAGATTTTCATCCCTTTGTAATTAAGCAGTTCAGCCTGGGGTGTCATATGGTTTTTATTGGGGCCTCCTTTGAAAAAATAATTTCGCACCTTGTTTTCTCATCAGGCGCTTTTAATCCTTATATAAAAAAGATAAAACAGAGAAAAGAGGTGGGGGACAGAGAGAAATGTCGATAGAAAGTGCCCCAAAATGTTTATTTGAGGGATCTTATAGGAACCGAAGGAACTTTCTAGCATTTTCGTGCCATTTTTATGGCTCCACGTGCCATCTCTACATTTGTACTCTTCTCCCCGTCCACCTGCGTTTGCCTTTACGCTTCCTAAGGTGCCGAGAGAGAGAATGAAAGAGCCGGAGAGAGGTTGAGGGACAAGCGGAGCTGTTTTTCAAGGGCAAATATTTACTGCGACTTTATAGCCCACACATTCTCTGGCTGAGGCTCTCCATACAGAAGTGCGAAGGAGGAAAACACACATACACACACACACACACACGGTGTCATAGGCTTGCTGGTGCTCTGATCCCCCCATGTAGCCCCTCCTGCTGATGTGGTGAACTCTGAGGTCAACCTCTTGGAGGTGCCTTTTTTTTTTATTGGTCGCAGCTGCTGAAATAAATGGAAAAGCGTTTTCTTTCTTCTTCTGTTTTTTAAGCGGTTTTACACGTTGGTGTTTTATGAAGTATTTTTTCAAATGGTCACGTTGATTTATGAACTTGGCACACTGGCTGCAGAGATGCGACCGGAGAGACAGTGGGGAAAGTCCAGCAACTAGTGCAGCGCTCAGCACTCCTCCACCTTCTCCTCAGCAGCATCACCACATTTGGCCAACACCAGGTCTTAAATTTGATTTCAGCAGCTTTGGATTCTTCACATGAACGGGGTAATCTCTGTCACTGCTTAGGAATTTCCTTAATTTATATTTGTTAGGTTGGAGTGGTTTTGTTCTGCTAATTTGAACCAGAAGGTCTGGGCTACTGTACCAATAAGGGAGAAATTTTAGGGAGACATTATATATATATATATATATATATATATATATATATATATATATATATATATATATATATATATATATATTTTGACATTGGAGTAGATTGCTAACCCTAGATCTGGTATGCAAATGATTATTCAAATTATTGTAATATTAAATTAAGCGCTGAAAGAGGGGAGGGGAGGACCTTATTAATGAGTTATATGAAGCAGGCTTTATTAAATTTTTGTTGATGTTGCAAGGGGAAGGTCTCTCTCTCTCTCTCTCTCTCTCTCTAACGAAGTGTATTAATTCAGCTCCATCGGGTCCCACTGGTTCCAGATCTCTATCCACACAGTACATGCAGAACCAGGCTTTTGTTCTGTCCTATTTCTGAACGGATCTCCAGTGTCCTGGCCCTTGCTTCCACACAACAGCATCGCTGATGAGTTATGAGGCCAGCTTTGGTCTCTTCAGCATCTCACGCTGCAGGAGAATATTTCCCCTCTCTCTTTCAACAGAGATCTTGTTTCCCAGTTCGTAATATAATGACCGGATTGCTAAAGACTGGCCGCTCTTTCTGTAACTATGAAATACAGGCTTTTCCTCTTGTTATTTCGATTTACCGCTTTATTTTTTATTTCTCTACCACTGTAAGCGTTGGACATTTAGAGTATTGTGATGTAAATATTTAAGTTTATGGGTTAATAAACATGAAGGGAGTACGTTTGTTTTTAGAATCCGAGTAATATAAAAGACTTCTTATGCGTTTATTTCCAACTATTTCAAGGAAACTTTATTTAATATTTAGTGAGGTGCACAGCTTTAAGTTCATTTTGGTCCCAAGCATGACAAACATGATGCAGGCTGTTTAAAATCCACCTGATTAGCCTTTCAACTTGCCACTTATCTGATAAAGTTGTGGTTTCTATCGAGAGGGACTGGCTGTCAGTTCTTGGAAGTGTGTCAAGTGCTTTCGAAGCTCGAAAAATCCTCCTTGGCCTACTTGCAGCAGAGAATTCCCAATATTCAACTTAACTTTTAAATCATTAAACACGATGAAGCCATCTCCACAAAGTCAGGGCTTTATGTACGAAAGTCAAATGCCATCTGCCATCTCCTATCAGAGGCAACAGCCATCAGAGTGGGGTTACGAAGGCAGAACAGGAAAAGCCATTAACTGCCAATCACTGCATCGATCGACAAGCCAGAGCACCACTACCATCAGACCCCCCCCCCCCCCCCACACACACACACATTCCTCCTCTTTACTCCCTTATGCATGTTAACTTCCTTACATACTCCTTTATTAGGATTTGCCTGATGATGTCAGTAAGAGAGGGTGATTCTGAGATTAGGCCGATTTTTTAAACTAGGGTTGTTAATACAGTTGGTCATCATGGAGACACCATGATTTATCTTAAATCCTTAAATCCATTTTTGGAATTTATTGTACTGAAACGTCTTTCTTTCTCTCTCTTCAAAACATTTTAAATAAACTTTAAAAAATAAAACAAGTGCACTTCAACCCATGTACATACCACTTGGACAAAGTTTTGAGGGTTTTTTTTTGAGGGGGTCTCCACATTAGATAAAAAGGGCAAAAACTAATAGTCTCTGTGAAGGACAAAAGAAAAAGATCGCAATTGATTTTTTTTCTTGTGCGTCCCCCATTTTCAACTGCATCGTTAGGATGGAGGGTCATTAAAAGAATATATACCTACTTCCCAGCTTAATAGAGATGCTGTATATCAGAACAAGATCAGGCACGGAGGTCAGGGCTGGGGGGAGCAATTAAAGACGATAGATCTGCCTGAGGCTGGCCAACCCATTGTGCATGCTTCAGGCGGGAATAGCTAGGTGGGCAGAGAGATAGCAGAAGGCGATGCATATTGAACGCTGGCCTCTTATTAATTTATTGATTTACCTTAGTCCAGTACTTATGACAGTACACAAAACTGGAATGCGTTTTGAGATATAGCAGGTTGTGTAATTTGCTGCGGTTAGCACACCTGTCAGGTGGTAAGGGTTTTGATGTGTTTTTGGTTGTGACTATATTCATTATTCTGGTATGAGGTATACATTGAAGCCCGCTCCCCATGACCACATAAAAAAAGGCAGCCAGAGATGCCGTGATAAATGTGGCCTGTGGCCTTTTACTCCCAAGCCCCAATGCCATGGTGGCCTCATTGACTGGTTGGGGGGAGATAGGGAGGAGTGAAGAGAGCCATAGAGGGAGAGAGGGAGAGGAAAAGACAGTCAAAGATACAATCCAGACCAGGCAGTCATCCCTCCTCCAATATCTCTTGTCCAACTCGTAAATATTTGTGTGGCTGATTTATAAACAACTCCAACCTAAGCCGAGATCAAAGTGAACTATATTGGTTATAGAAGATCTTCTCGCCGCATTTCCCTACACGTTGTGCTTATGCCTATTAAAGACCAAGCCATATATTACAAGCCATATTGGCAGAGTGCTTCAGCTGTGGCGGTGAGTCTCTTAGGCCACAGAGGAACAACTCTGATAGCTTAAACACGGAGCACTTATGTACAGTTATGTAAGTGCTTTCGGACTCTCTGAGGTGACTGGCAGAATGCAGATGGGAGAGAGAATTGTGATGTTATGTATGGCTGTGATATGGAGGATCAGGAGCCAGCAAGTCGCAGCCAGGAAGATATCAGACAGCTGCACAAAAGCCAGGCTAGGAATGGTGGTCTCAGGAAATGAAGTCACTCACTGCTCCTTTTTTTTTCCATCACACCAACGCTTTGTACTTCCTGCATTAGGGAAACAAGTGTTTGAGTTTCTGTCAACCGTCTCTGGTCTAGTCTAAGCACATGAGACCGAGCTGGCAGATGCGGTGGATCCACAGAAATTGCTGATCCACATCGGAAACCCGGCACTATAGGGAAGAGGAAATAAACAGAGCCATTCTGCTAGAGATAGCCGCTTGCTTTTGTCCTACAAAAAGCTGAATAATCACGGGATACATCGCTATTGATGAGCGTGATGGAACTTTGAGTTCCTCACTTTATGTACTTGGAGGATTACATTGTTTATTTGTCTATAGTGCTTGTGTTCATTAATGTGTTGCATTCAATATGTCTAGCGTCAAGGTGGACGTGTGTGGTGTCAATGCCTCACAGCTACAGGGTCTCAAATACAGAGTTTCTTCTCTGCTGTCTATTTTCTTCCTTCCTTCCAAAAAAAACTCTCTAAATTGTACCAGGTTCCAAATGAACCTGGTGGCCCATCCAGGGGCTATTCCCACCTCATATCCAGCACTCCTAGGATAGGCTCCAGATCCAGCAAAGATGAATGAACCTTTAGTGACAAATTAGTTATTTGATGAAAGAACCATTTCTGAGGTGTACGAAGTGACATCAGAAACCAAACCTACACTTTCCAAGTACTCCCGAATCTAAGCGAATTTTTGTAATTTGCCTCTGGCCATAAGCATCAAGGTGAGAGGATTTCTGTCTGGTCAGGTCAGCAGGTGAGCAGCTCTCGGCAGGTAGAGGAGAGCAGAGCAGCTTGTTATGCACCTTCTTCAAAGCCCAACGCCACCAGCTCCACCCTCCCCATCAGAGATCTGACGTGGAGCAAAGCAGCCACAGCTTTGGTCTGGCAAGGGGTTACTGAATTATTACTGATGCTTTCGGGGTAACTGTCCGACCACAGGTCTGGAGAGTATTAATCATTTATTTGATTGTCTGCATGTGCTGATTAATCAATTTGAGGGAGATCTGCAGGATTAACTACCCTATTATTCCCTTGTAAGAACAGATAAGAGATAAGGCTTTAAAATATCATGTTCCATTTATCATTTATTTTTAGTCCCCTGCTGATGAGGGTGAAATAAAAACTGTGGAAGCTAAAGGGAATGGGTTGAGGCAGAAGTGAGGAAGAGATGAGTCGAATGAAAAAGGAGAGAGCTTTGGCTTTAGATCTTTAAACCAGGATGAGGCAGAACATTTAAGAGTACTTTAGAGAAGGTGCAGCTTTGGCAGCGAGATCATGATCAGGCTTTTGATTTGCTGAAAAGATATGGAACAAGCAGAGACTGAACAAGTGCAGACAACAGGAAGTGGGGGTAGGGGACTTGACAGAGTGCCAAGAGAGTGTTAGAGGTGACATCACTAGATTCCTCTCTTTAGTTTCATCTCAGGTGAGTGAGATTTTACCTGCTTGTGGCTGTGCGTGATTGGACAATAGTACTCGGTAGTTCCCGGGTGCCACACCCTTGCCAGATCTACTCCATAAATTCTCTATCTGCTGTCTGGCTAATGTGTTATGTCATGTGGTAATTCCTTTGATTCCGACATACCTCCGTTTGTAAATACATCCAGCTCTCAAAGAGCTGTGGTTACTTTTACAAGCATGCGCCCCCGGCACTTGGAGAATGAAGGGGCGAGAGAGAGAGAGAGAGAGAGAGGGAGAGGGAGAAAGAGGAAAGTAAGGGCTGGGTAAAAACCGTATATACTCATCCTGTGGATTCGGTGCCAAACCTTTAGCCTTTTACAGAACCAAAGCCAAATGAGGACCACTAGAAGCACACAGTGGCCCAATTATGTCCTCTTTGGCACATCTACTCGTTCTTACACTTTCTCCTTTGTGTATTTTCAAGGCTTGTCAAATTGCATTAGAATTCTAAGAAAAAAGGTTAAGATGTTTTAACCTGTTCAAACATTAATTGGCCGTGTATACTGGAATAAGGAATAAAACAATCTTTATAGTAGAATAGCCCACAACAATGCGATGTGATGCTCTTACATACCTTTTATACCAGAGCATTTTGCAAAAGATTTTATTTATTATTTATTTATTAATGAATTATATTTATAGTTTATAGTTTGTCCATCCTGCAAGTTACCTCTTATTTCAGCCCAAGCATCAACACCTCTCTCCTGAAGCAAGAATTCTCACAACGAATGGTGTAACTGTGTAAGCCCAAAAATCTACAAGGAAATGTGAAATATGCTATTTTTCCTTCAAATACATACCAAGACAGTGACTATGGCTGAGTATGAAAGGTTTTGAGGGCAGTTTGGGCTAGTCCATGGATTCTATCACTGTACCATTCTGTTTTAATAAATGAATATTATAAAATTATGATAAAAATCTAATACACAGCATGGGCAATTTACATGAAAAGAGACAAAGCTTTGCTGTTCAGGCCAATCTTGATGTTGCCCAGTATTAAATGTCCTGAAATGGGCCCCAGCACCACGACCTCCACGATGACACGGCAACTAATGGTGTGAGCCAGTTATTTTAGGAAGCTCTTGTGCTCGGCTAGCAGAGTTCGTTCTTTCAAAAGGGGCCTGGAAAGCTTTTTTTTTTTTTTCGTGCACGCCGTGACTAAAGTAATGGATCTGCCTCCAATTAGCCTGTGCCGTGTTTGATTTTTGTGATGACGACCATATCTCAGCTGTAATTATGCCGCACTTGGAATGATGAGGGTTTAGGTTATTGATCCACCATCGATCCGGCTGATCAATGAGCACTTTGTTTCTTTTTTTATGGAAAGCAAAGTACTGTTTTTTTAACCGACTAATGAGCAGGCGGTGCCGAATGACTATAAAGCACCGTGTGTTTGCGGGTCCTGTACGGGCCGCGAGGTGAGGGAGAGTGGAGGTGACGGTGGGGTGAGCTTTGCCCAGAGAGATCCACTTTTCAACACAAGTGCACAAGCTCCACTGGGGCATAGGATAGAGAGCAGAGGTTGAAAAAAAAACCTATTTCAAATTCAAGTCTTGCTGAAGGGCAAAACAGGTGAGCCTTCAGGGCAAGTTTTTCCTGTTTTTTGAATACAGAATACACTCTTCCTTCAAAAATATAAATCTTGGCTTCTTGTATTTTAGGCTCTTCATTTTTCCTTTGTATAACACAGAGGAACCTCAGCAAACTAATGCCTTTCCTTACGTATTTTTGTGTTAAGAATTGAAATTTTGCATCGGCATACGGAGCATTTTCAGCATACCAAACCGGACTGAACGCCGGCTAAGTTGCGCGTACGTCTGGGAGCCGTTATATATATGCATAAGGTGGAAAGCCAACTGAATGAAGTTTACAAATTTTACAATTTTTTTTCAGTCAGAGAAAGCTGTTTCAAAAGAGTCAACCCAGGATACCAGTGTTGCCTTCGGCATGTGTTCAAAAGCTAGGTGATTTTTCAGGCGTTTTTTTGTTGACAGATTGTTGGCGTGGGTGGTCTGTTCTATTTTTAGCCCAAGCTTGGTGGCACAACTTCCTGTGAGGAGCTTTGGCATGGAATGCTTGGCTTGGGTCAGTTCTTTGTAAGCAGCCATAAAGTTTACATACGCTTCGTACTGGTCGTATTGGTCATAATTTTGGGCGGTTGGAATATTAATAGCATTTATATTGTTTCTTATGGGAAAATCCATATCGCAGCACAAATTTTCACCTTACTCGACTCCAGAACGAATGAAATTCGTATGCCGTGGTTTCACACTGTATTTCTAAGAAATAAAACATGGCGTGTGTTTCTTTATTAAATAATTGAAAACATTGTACATATTATCCTGTTAGAATTATCATTGTGGATGAATGAATTATCATTTCATTTGCCTCTGTATTTAGTCTCTTTCCACGTTAAAAAGACGCAGAAACTTGTTCTTATACTGAAGACATTAGTTCCTCAGAAGCTCTTGGTTGCACAATTCTTCGTGACTGTAAACTGACTATAAAGAAAGGACATTACTTACATTTACAGTATTTACTGTCCGGTGTCACTCAAATGAGGATGAGTTTCCCTTCTTAGCCTTTTGGACCCTCTCAAGGTTTCTTCCTCTTATCATCTCAGGGAGTTTTTCCTCACCACCGTCGCCTCAGGCTTCTCATTAAGGATACATTTTCAGAATAAATAGTATCTTAACTTTTAAAATGTATAATTCTTTCCATGTTTCTATATTTCTGTAAAGCTGCATTGAGACATTGTTAAAAGCGCAATACAGATAAATTGAATTTAAATAAAATTCTGAAGTTGTTTCTACAGAAAGGGTAACATGAGTTACCAGTGAGTGAATGAATATAAACCTGTGATTTGAATTATAGCACACATTGCTGAAATTAAGCGCTGTACTGCTAAGAAAATTAATCAACACCTTCAACACCTGACCGATCACGAATTCCACGGCACCGTGGTATATTCAGGGTGCTGATGCTTTTGTGTTATGGTTCTATATGAGTGTCTTTATTTTTAGAAGTTGAAATGTGCACTCTCTCTCTTTTTCTCTTTCTCTCTCTCGTTCTAAAAGCCCGACATGTTTAACATGCGAACATGCAAATGCGCTCGTTTTATCCTGGCAGCCCGTCCGCCCCCACCTCGCCACCACCTCACTAATCTACATGTTAACAAGCGGTGCACTCCAGGACCCTGTTGCCCTTCTGTTGGCACAGCGAAACTAATAAAAGGTGCGCTGGTTTAAGCCCAGCTTAAATATTTACGATGGCGCAGAATCATGCTCCTGGTTTCTCGTTAGAGAAGGAAAAGAGAGGAGGAGAGGGGGCCGGGCCTGGCAAGTCGAAAGCTTCCTCATCGGATACATGACGCATTTCAAGTTTAGTTCAGGCTTTGTGAATTTTATATAGAAAAGAAGAACAAGGAGGAACAGAATCCTCAAAACATTGCTAGATCACCCGCCTCATTGCCTAGCCTGAAGCAGCAACCAATTATGTGGTAATGAAATATTTACGCAGCCAAACAGGGGAACGCCAGAGGTGAAAGCTGGATAATACACACCCAACGTAGCTGATATTGAGAGACCTCTTCTTTCTTTTTTTATTATGTGAGATCCTTAGCAAGCATGAGGAGTGTGGTGGAAACAAACAAAACCTAGGATTTATCAGCTAAGATCCTTCGGAGTTTGCTGACTCGGCATGCAGGTTTGTGTCCTCCGGAGCAGATGTCATATGTTTCGTCACAAAAGCAGCTCCCATGAGGAGTGCAGCGAGTTAGAGAGTGGGATGTTTGTTGTCAGAGACTAATGACATTTTTGGTAATGTTCCCTTGCTGAATTTAATTTTCCCTGGCTGTATTAATCATCATCAAAGTGCAGTTTGTCTTCAGTCCCTCTCGTCCCCCTTTCCTTGTGGCATTCCCACCCTCCATCCCCCCTCCCACTTTCATCCCACAATGCCAAGCTGCACTTGCCACACTGGCAAGTGATTAACTATGAGTAATATCAGACACTGTAAATTTTGTTAACATTTGCTTCTGAGACAAGAGCAAAACACTCTCACATTGCCCCGAACTTAGCCTTGAAGCCTTTTATATGACTTGCATCAAATCTCCATGAGTGTTTTAGTTCTTTCCTCATAATACGCGTCTTGTCACAGCCATAACATGACGCATTGTTTAATCGAAACCTCAGCTAACATGATGATGAGTTAGTTCGCTGTGTTCTCTTTAAACCGCCGAGACATCTGTCAGCAGCAGCGATGCTCCTGCGATGGGACTGCTTCAGAAAGGCGTCTCCTTAATGCCCGGCATTTACTCAGACAAATATAAAACGCTATTAAACACTCTGCGGGTATCCGACCGACACTCGATTGATCGTGTCTGTCTCCTGTCTGCCTGCCATGAGGTGTACGCTGCATTCCTTTGCTGTCCCATTAATTACCCCCAGCATCTCAATCCAAAATGGAAGGGTTGTAGTCAGAAGTGGAGGGAGGAGAAGTGGAGGGGGAAGCAGGTCCTGAACTGCCCTCTTAAACTTCCAGATGGCACGGGATGGCTGCAGATGTCTACGGACGGTTGGAACAGCTGCGTCTGCGGCGTCTTATGTCTTGACACAGCTGTCGCCTCCTGCAGGCAGAGTTATTGAACTGCGGGAATTCAGCGCTGTGGGGTTACATTCATAAAACCACCATGAGTCTAAGTTGTTAATTAGCTGCTCAGAGCAACGTCTAGCGATTTGTTTTCTTTCCTCTTCTTTTCTGTACTTGACATCATTTCCTGTCTTCTTTCAAAGTCACCTGGTGCAAGCAGAGGTTCTGCTCATTAAAGAAGACATGGCTTTAATTAGTGCCTCGTGTTACCATTGTGCCCATGCTTATTCAGATGAACGAGTGGTGAGGGTAGATTTACAGGGTGCAGCATTGTTACCCCATGCAGACCCCCCCACACACACACACTACCCCTCCCTTTACAACCCCCCACCCTTATAAATCCTCTGCATCTACAACTGATATGTGGACACATTGATCAGCTGATCTGGAGTTATTGTTGGAGAGCGTGGAGGCATTATCGGAGGAAGGATTACCTGGCTCTTGTTTTGCCCTGGTGTATGTGAGAAGGTATTATTTAACTTCTTGTCACTAGGCCCTCCCCATCGCTGCAAAACCTGTTACTCACGACACCCAGAGAAACATACACAAACGACCCCGTACATAATGAACATGGGCCAAATGACTGCTGGCATTGATTGCCTTCTCTCTGCAATTATGTTCCTATTGTTTACTTTCTAGCAGCCTATTTATTCCAAAGGAATTCAATAATTATTGTTTTATTTAGTGCTAAAGTGAGGTAGGGTGGTACAAGGCCTGCTACAAGGGAGGAGGAAAGACCGTCTTCACGGTCTCTTTAGGTCTTTTTTCATTCCGCTTCGTATGCGTGCGATTATGGATATTCATCTGTCCCCACCCCGATCTGATGCTTTAATCTGTAACAAAGAACTTCCAAGGAACTAGAATGAACCACAAAGTTCACGCCGACTTTTTTACGCACGGGCAAACAAGGCCTGCTGTGACCAGGGAGACGGCGTTACTCGATCACATGATGAGAAGGGCTTGGGCTCAAAGAATGGCCAGGGGAAATTGAGGGCTTATGGAAAGGAAGGGAGGCAGGGAAAGAGGTAGGTATGTAGCTTGGGGGCGGGTACATGCCGTTCCCCCCAGCCGCAGCACTACGTCTGGGCATGTCGCCGCTCGCAGCGGCTAATTTGAACCAGCCACAGCATTTGGCATCCAGCGCAAACTACTGTGGTCACGGCTTCTGCTCCTGCTGGAGAGACAACAAGAGAAGGTGGTGAACATTCTCTCTCTCTCTCTCTCTCTCATACCATACACTGAGATATGACACTAGCGAGCTGCTAATTATTCGAATTACTGCCTATTATTCACATCTTTTTGTCTGACCTCATTGGCTAACATTTCAGCCGTGACATCACTAGGACCTAACAAAAGGTCCTTTGCTTGACGTTATGCATTAAAATCAAAATCTGTCACACCAGTTAGTATCTTTAAAGGCCATTAAGGCTACAGGAACTGTGATATCACAGGAAGTATGGCCTTGGTTTCTACGAATTGTTAGCAGGTTGTTTGGCTAATGGGTACGCTTCATTGGTTTTGCTCCGAACTCTTCATCATTCAGCCTAGCACCCGCCAGAGTAAATATATAGGATGGGATCGAATAGAATAGGACAGTGTGTGTCTGTGTGTGAGTGTGTGTGTGTTTGTGGAAAGTACCCGGCTTCACCACTTAGTGCAGAGAATCATTGGGCTAATTACAAAGCAATACACATCCCAGACACTCTCTGTCTCCAGCTCAGTGGGAATTGGGCAGCTCTGGGAGAAATTGATAGCTATTTAGCCACTTTGGCCACTAGATAGTCATCTGTTTTCATGCATTAATTTTATATTAACAGCACCGCCAGTGGAAATTGACGTAGCATCCGAAAGCATGCGCACGTAATGCGGCTGGTGTTCCCATCACATGCGGGATTTCTTTGGCTGGACATTTTCGCAGTGAGCGTGCCGTGCCTCCGCTCTGAGCTCGAAGCGCTCTCCAGAAGCCGAAGCGCCGCTTGGTGTGAAAGGTGAAATTTTTTACAGCCCATTAAAGTGGATGCTAATGTAGATCGGTGCACAGCAGCAGGTAGGTGTGGAAACTGATACCTGCGGATAATGCACGTGGAGCCGGGGTTGAGTTGCAGTGAAGTGGATGAGGTGGCGCCCACGGCTTACCTACATGAACACGGGAGCCTGATTCATCCGCCGGTAGTGTGTGTGTGTGTGTGTGTGTGTTGCTTTCTAAGTGTGTTGCCTTTTGAAGGAGGAAGAACCCGTGTAATATGGAGCTGTAAAGCTTTGCACAGATTTTTCTAGCATGTTCGACTTCATTGTAGATGCATTTATCTCAGAATTGGCCTAATTTTTAATTAGGTGATGAAAATATGGACTGCTATGTAAATATATTAACTATCATAAATTGCTAGCAAACGTTTGTAGAAACCGAAGGATATAAGTATCAAAGAGACAAAACAGTGAAGTGAAACTGTTAATAACTAATGCGACGTTAAATAAAATGCTAACAAAGCTAACATGGGATGTAGGCTTTGCTTGTAGTTGTCAGTTATCGATAGCTTGTTATTTGTAAATTAGCTAAAGTGAGGATTTATTTAAAAAATTGTTTCAGTTGTGAAATTTCTTCTTGAAATTTCTAAGGGTTCAGGGTTAGGTTTGTCTTTTCCACAGATGCTAACAAGAAATTGTTGAAACAGAATTTTAGCACCATATGTTGCTGAAAGAAACTGTTCATTTTTATCATTTTTATTACTTATTTTAATAAAACAGAAAGATAAAATTTTATTGTGATGTTAGTCGATAATAAGGAGGTCCTCCTTTCCTTTTTTTCTGACCAAACAGTCCACAGTCCTGCTCGCTCGGTTTCTGTGAACTCACAGGTCTAAGGCTTGTGACCTGAAAGGTCAAAGTTCAAATAGTAAAAGCGAAGCGAAAGTAATCGCTCCCCGCAGCAAGTGCATCGTTCCTATTTTAGCTTCTTTCCCTTTCAGCGACTTTGCGCTTTTGTTTTGTCCATAAGTTTTGGCACCTCTGCATTGACTCTATGTCTTTTTTGGGGGGTGTGGGGGGGAATCATGTCTGCTAACGGATCTTGATGAAGAGGAGGATCCTCAACAGCACCCTGTTCTCCACCACCAGCACCACCACTAGCCCATGATCTCTGTTCTCCAAACATGACTTTTTCATTAAGTTGCCAAATTCCTGCACTCCAGTTGGAGGTGATTTATCAGCGCCGAGTTTCATTTCAGGATCATAGGAAACAGACACACACACACACACTCACAGAGACCATCTCTCTCATGTATTATTGTGTTTCACTTCCAGGCCTAGGGATGTGTGTGTGTCGGTGTGTGTGTGTGTCGGTGTGTTTAGGGTAGGATGGAAGATTACAAGGAGATAACATCTCCAGAGGTCACTCATGGATAGCTTTAGATGAAATGCAGTGTGAAGTTCGTGGTTCTGTGTGTGTGTGTGTGTGTGTGTGTGTGTGTGTGTGCATGTTGAAGGAAAGTAGAGAGCTCCTCACTCTAGGGATGTGTATAATGAGCACTATTAAGGCATCTGATGTCTTATGGGAACTCTATGGTGAATCTACCGTACTGATCTCTGTGATAATGGAGGTAATGATGAGACATTCGGTTCTTCTTCACACTTCCCTGTCCTGTCACTCTCTTCCTGCTCATGTCTAGTGGCTTCCTCATGGCTAGAATTCACTGCAGATCAGAAATGGGTGGTGGTGGTGTTTTGCAGCAGGCAGGGGGCTGGGGATTGCTGTGATATATGGCTTGTTTCTGGGCCAGGCCAGCTCAGGTTCAACCCCTTTGTAAATCCTGCCCTTTTGTGGGAGCAATAAAACTCATTGCCTTTTCTTCAACGCCCTCGAAGCCAGCTTTGAAGTTCTGTCTCAGTGTCAAATGTATTCCATTTTTATTTTTGTTTACTTCTTCTTGCCTTATATGTGGGTGAGAATCAGTGATTCCTCATTTTTCCATCTTATTAAACTTATTAAAGTTGTTTGTAAAAGTTTTTCCAGACCAAACTGAGCTAAAAAAAAAAAAAAAGTAAATAAATGTTGCTGATTTTCTGGTTCAGCTCACGCGCAAGTTGATAAATGCAAATCAGCTATAAATCACCATGCACACTTAGCGACGCCCACACAACTCCATATAAGGCAATGTTCTCCGAGACAAAGCGACAATTAAACGGCGAATCTTCCAGTAATTCAGCTTAGAATAGACGCACTCTAACTTCTTGTCCTTTTATGGGGTGCCATTACTTTTGTCCTAACGACATGCCTTGCCTTTGTTAGTCTTTATTCATGGATTTGTTTTGGATTGCTTTCAGATCGTTAACATAAAATGGCATGGGTTCGAACATTTATTTGGAATTAAATTGATGAAACAAATAATTGAGTCGAGCTTATTTATTAAATTGATTTTAATTTCCGGATATAAAACCGCCGTAATTTATCAACGGTTATACAATACGGATCCTATTATATTAGTGAGTTTCATTTTTTACAAATTGAGGAGTAACTTAATGAACACTTTTATTTATTTATTTATTTATTTATTTATTTATTTATTTTTATTTGTATTTAATTTTTTTGTGGCTTTTTTGGGGGTTTGTACTTAGTACCCATGATTAGGGTAGTTCAGGTCTAAGAGGGAAAAAAACCCAAACATCTAGTAGCATCTACTCAATGACATCATTCTTCCACTCTTCATTCAAACATGAAGGAAGGAGAGGAAGAAAGCGAGAGAGAGAGAGAAAGAGAGAGAAGGCAAAGCCTTTTACAATCACCTAATAACTCCATTACATGAAGCTGTGGGGCACACAGAAAAAAGCAAAGCCCATTCCTGGAAGCTGTGGCCCTAATGTACAGCTTAGGTGTACAATTGAGACATACGATACCTGAGCCAATGGAATACAATTGCCCAGAAAAACCCTTATGGCAATATTAGGATATTACCAGAAAATTAAATATTACCACAGGATGAGTGAGCACATTTTAGGGAACATAATATTTTAATATTTTTCTCTGCTCTCTCTGTTGTCAACACCTCGTGTCATTAATTGGGTTACAAAATCTAATGTTTCTTCTCTGGCATTTTGCTGCAGAAAAAAAAAGTATTCATTTCTACACTGCAGGGTGAGCTCAGCCTCATCTTAATGAATCAATTTGTTTTGCTCGACCTTTGTTAGGTTCGGGGGATTAAGAGCTTGGTTTTCCAAGACAACAGCATCGAAAATGAAAGCTTGCGCTCACCTGCGTTCGGGATTCTGCTCATGACAAATCAAACCAATTTACATCTTTTCATTCGGCTCATTCGGCCCCTGAGCAGGGCTGGGATTTGATCTCACAACCCTACAACCGATCAGTACCCAAAAACCTTAACCAATAAATCAGCGCTTCCCAAATCTGCGGTAAATAAATCCAGAAAACGAAGATCATTGATCCGGCTCTTTTGCCTGTTTCTGTTTACCCGGGCTCGGAGAGACCCTCCAGATCCACCTCACAGTTTTTGGTTTTTTTTAAAATGAAATGGAAAGCACATTGCACATAAGGAAAATTTATTTTTAATAATACAGCCGGCAGATTTTGATGAAACATTAATGACGGACAGCAAGAAATTTTTTTTTTTTTTGGGAGGGGGGATTATATTATTGGACTGGATTCCCCAGCTGTGGAGAATTTTTGTGTTTATTTATTTATTTATTATTAGCGCATGTCTATAAACCTGAAATCTGGCTAGAGAGAAGATGACCATGAAGATTAAGGAGAAAAAGAAAGAATTACGTGAGATTGACATTGATTGTGGCTATGTTACCCCGTAGCGAGGGGTAATGGTATGCATGAGCGAGGCACCTTTTCAGGCAACGGCATGCTGATGAGGTAGTAGGAGAGCCGTGGTCAGACACGTGTAGTTGTAAAGCCATGTTATCCGCTTTCGGCTTCGTCTCATTGATTGAGGCTGGTGTGCTCAATGATCGGGTGTGGGAGCGGCAGATGGAAGTGTTGTGTCACTGCGGGGTATGTGATGTGGTCAGGCTTGTTGTGGCTTTGTGGATTGTTGGTCATCTCTTATTCTGTTATCCACACACACACACACACACACACATATATATATATCCCCCTCCTCCTTTCCAACCTTTTCCCCATCAAGGAATGTTCTAGATGCTTCTGGAGTGTGGTTTTGTATCTCTCTCTGTAAGTGAGATCAATATTTAGCATCCCATGCGTGAAACAGGCAGATGTTTGGAGGTTTCCTTTTCAGAGACGAGAGTCTTCTCCTGAGTGAAGGAGATCAATGCTTCCTTTTTTCTCACAATGTCTTCACGCTTGTCCTCTGAGGGGGGAGTCGGTGTCTAATACGCGTTGCTCTATCGAATCCCAAGCGTATGATGACACAGACAGGGTGTCCTCATCGCTCTGGTTGTCTTATTAGTTCCTGAGTCCAGAGAAAACATTGCTGAAGGTTCTGGTGTTAAACAACGCAGCTGATTTGTCAGTGATTTGTTCATCCCAAAGCAGACAAGGAGAGAAGGTAAGGTGAGAATGCACAGCGCTAACATTTTTTCTCTCTCACCTTAATGTTTCTGTGCAGCACCTGCAGCAGCATGAGAGCGCGGTGGAGGGCGAGGCCTGCTATTACCACTGCGTCTTGTGTAACTACTCCACCAAGGCCAAGCTCAACCTCATCCAGCATGTGCGATCCATGAAGCACCAGCGCAGCGAGAGCCTGCGGAAACTGCAACGCCTGCAGAAAGGACTGCCAGAGGAGGAGGAGGACCTGAGCACCATCTTCACCATCCGCAAGTGTCCCTCCGCCGATATCGGTAGGAACGAATAACGTTTATTTACACAGACATGCACGTGTATTAATGGTAGGACACAAAAATCAAGACGTTTCTTTGGGTCACTCTTCATGTAAACTCTAATTTTATGGCATAATACATCTGAAAATATCTGTATACAGTGGAACCTTGTCGTCTCATACAAATTTTCACTTTAAGAATTGAAATTTTGTAAGAAATTTGCATCAGCATTCGAAGCATTTTCGGCATACGAACAAATCAAATGACGGCATACGTCCAGGAGCCGTTCAAAACTTGTTTGCGTCAGTGGACAGCCAAGAGAAGCCAACTGAAGTGAGAATTTTTTTTCAGTCAGTGAAAGCCGCAATACCAACATTGCCTTCAGCGTGCATTCAAAAGCTAGGTGATTTTTCGGGCATTTTTTTGTGGACAGATTGCTGGCGTGGGCGTTCTGTTCTATTTTCAGCCCAAGCTTGGTGGCTCGACTTCCTGTGAGGAGACTTGACATGGAATGCTCGGCTTGGGTCATTTCTTTGTAAGCAGCCCTACAGTTTACATACGGTATTTTTTGGGTGGCTGGAACGGATTATCTGCATTTACATTATTTCTGATGGGAAATTTGTTTCACAGTACACATTTTCACCTTAAGAACTTGCCTCTAGAAGGAATTAAATTGCAGAGGTTCCACTGTATATGTAGACATGGCCTTAACGATGCTGTGATAGCAGTAATTGCTGTTCCTTTGTTCAGGAACCTGACATTTGAGACTGGTGAGGACTCAGTGGTCACTTTCTGAACAAGTGAATAAAAACTTGGCCAACATTTCAGCACTTGCAGCATGAATGTAGCGTTTGGACACATCGCAAGATCAGATATCTAATAAAAGACAGTTTGTTTGGAACTTTGGAACTTCCAGGTCATGACTAGGGGAAAAATCCTCATCCTGCATCCAGCACATTCCCTCAACAGTTTTTCTGTTGTTTTTGTTCTTTTTTCCCCTGATATTTAGCACTTACACAGTCATCTGCTGTTTTCCTGCATTTGTTTATGACATCACAGCGATGGGAGAAAAGCCAAGTTCTCTGGTGGACTTTGTGGATGTCTTGATGAGCGGACTGTCCGTGTCGCGGGTATCGAACAGCTATCCGGCGATTAAGCATACACAAAGATGGCGTCTGTGGGGACAAAAAAACAAAAGGCGGGGGTTAAAAGCAGGGGTCCTTGCATTAGTCAGTGATTAATAAGACAGGGCTGCGGTCAATTAACACTCTGTCTCAGCACAGATTTGGTTTTCTAATCACTCTGACTCGAGCACCCTGACAAAGGGCCTCTATTGTGCTTTCCACCTCCCCTTTTTTTCCTTTTGCCAGCCGGCGTACAGCCGCTTTCTGTGCTAAAGCAGAAAGAGAGGGAGAGAGAGAGAGAGAGAGAGAGAGAGAGAGAGTAAAAAGGGGTGGGGGGCCGGAGGGGGTGGTTGGTTGGAAAGGGGCAAGTCGGCCTCTGAAGACGCTTTGTTCTGAGGAGGCAGGGATAATGAAGCCAGCGGCCGGGAAATTGCGCAAAAGGCAGTCACAGATCTGAGGCAAATCATTAGAGAACATATTTAGCCAAGCAATTAAGGACAATTAAGCTTTCTGCTCACTGCACTCCAAATATGTTAATGACTACAGTGCAGTGGACAAGTGAACATGCAAAGGCAAGAGGAAGGCCCACTTAGGTTAAAAGGATGGGGGGTTGGGGATTTAGTAAGTTTGGATGGGTGGGTGGTGGTGGGGGGTTATGGCGGAGTTCACAAACAAGTCTAATCCCCCCCACTCGTTCACTTTCTCTTTCCCCCTCTTGCACTCATTTACTCTCTCTCTCTCTCTCTCGTTCACTCTCTCTCTCTCTCTCTCTCTCTCTCTTTCTGTCTCTCTCACACGTTTTTTTTGGTTGATTATTTATATATTTTCTTGGCTAACCTTTGATGTACATTAATGGATTCCCTTGTTTGTGAGGCTGGCTGGAGGTTAGGTAATGGCTCCTGCAGTGGGGTTTGTGTGGGCAGAGCAACACGCACACACACACACACACACACACACACACACATGCAAATACACTACTGCACACATATGCACAAATCGTCTATCTCTTTTTTTCCTTCCACTCTGTGTTGCACCAAACCTGTGCAATCTGGTATTTGACCCAAAATGCAAACCTCACAATTTTTTCAAAACCGAATACTTGCACGCTTACATAATTTCATTTCAAAAGAGCTTCCTTTTAGCTCCTTACATTTTCATTCAGTCCTACTCGTTACAAATCTCTACTTTATTTAATGCACCCAGTGAAGGTATGCTGTACATCAATCGAATGGAATCAGGCACAATTTATTTGTTTTATTTCAAAACGTCTAGTCAAGGATCGTACCGATCCGTCGGCTACTAGATCGTAATCTGCTTTATTTCTTAAATTAAATTTCTTGAATACTTTAGAATACTTTTGTTACTCATGTAGCAGCATTCTGCCGTTCACCGGGGCGAAGAATTATTGTCTACTTTTAACCGAGTATGTTTTTGATACATCGAGTCTTTACACATAAGTAAAATTCCTCAGTATGCATTTCACTCCTGTGTGAATTAAAACGTTAGAATAGCCTCGGTATTAACATGATGAGCAATGCCCATGTCATTTAGAAATTGCCGCTTGTGCCGGTTAGCCGTGAGCTTTTGATGTGTTTAATTACTACCCTTCTCTCTATCCTCTGGTATTATCAAATCTGAACTTTCTGTCAACTATACTGTAACGTAGGTAATTAAAACCTGTGTCTAGGCTTGCGTTCTGTCTGTGAGAGCTTCAGATGAAAGACAAGGTGAGGTGAGAGCAAATCAACCAGGAAAAGCTCAAAGGGATGCTGTTGTTTCAGGCACACATGGAACAGAAAGAGCGAGAGAGAGAGAGAGAGAGAGAGAGAGAGAGAGTTGATACCTGCTAACTGACATCATGGTCATGACTTGCAGCAGCCAGTCAGTGCTGCTTGGCCCTTGCAGAGGAACTGCTCTGTTAATAGCCTGTGACATGGTGTTTACCAAGTCTTGCCGGCTGCAGTGTGAACGCTGAAGGCCTGATTGATTGCCCTACAGATGCAGGATCAGGCTCTGGCTCCCACCGACTAGGCCAGCTTTCTTTCTCTTACGCTAAGTGCCAGGAACAGCCTGGGTCCGTGCCCGTAACTCCTCAGTACAGCCAGCCAGATCCCTTTAAAAGAGCATGGGGCAAATGTTTTGCACCACTTGGCCTGGCTTTGGGCTTACTTTTCTCCCCTACTCTCTCATATATATATATATATATATATATATATATATATATATATATATATATATATATATATATATATATATATATATATATATATATATATATATATATATATATATATTCATCTCTGATCCTCTGACACTCTGTGGGTGCTCTGTGGGTGCTACTCTGTGAGATATATATTTTAGAGGTCCGTTAAATGAAATGAAGTGTGTAATAAAGAATTCCTGCATTCTTAGCTTGCCTTAGAACCCCCTGTTCCTCATTTCGAGATGTTTATTGAGCTATTTTGATGAACATACATACCTAATGACTTGTTCCAATTGTGCCCCCTCCCTTCAAACAAGAATCCCCCCTGAACCGTTCTCTCATGGTGTAACATTTAATTTCCTCCCTGCTACCTCTTCTGAGGCACTGAACTCTTTCTTGTGGTAATGGGCCAGTCGCTAAAGTGGTGGAAGGTTTCCTGACTTGTTAAAACAAAGCTGGCCTTGGATTTCTGGGTCAACTAGGCAGGAACTCCCCTGGCTACTCCCCTGGCTGCCGCAGCTTAGTTGGCGTTAGCCACTGCGCTACTTTTCCAGCCCCCCCTATACTTACTAACCTGCATCAGAGCTTCGGATTACAACACAGCCGAGCTACACGATCTCAGGACATGGCGTTGTCCCAGCAAAGAG
Source organism: Hemibagrus wyckioides (assembly GCF_019097595.1). Taxonomy (NCBI): domain Eukaryota; kingdom Metazoa; phylum Chordata; class Actinopteri; order Siluriformes; family Bagridae; genus Hemibagrus; species Hemibagrus wyckioides. The sequence goes on from NC_080719.1 coordinate 3,057,621, forward strand.
GCAGGGAAGTATGAGCAGTATCCTATCTAGATTGTACACCAATTTTACCTTTGTGCACGTGTGTTTTAAATCGCCTCTGCACTCTCTTGAGTATTTTTATCAAACTCTCTGTGAAGAGGTACCACAGACTCGGGCTGAGCAGTGGCACCTCTCAACCCCCAGCATTCTTTACAAAACAATTAGCACAGAAGGAATTGAGAATCCCGGCAGCACACATTAATGCACATTAACCACCAGCTCCAGAGCTGTAAAAAGCCCTGCATTAAGGCTTGCCGGCCACCCATCGGGGAGGGCTAGCGTGCCTCTTCGTGAACCGCCTCTGCAACTGTCAGATCTCATTTTCTGGTCATTTGTTAGCACCACCAGTGAGGATCATTCAAAAAAAAAAAAAAGATCCATACCTCTAATTCGGAGAAAGTGTGTCATAGCAGACACACGCTGATGAAAACAATCGATTGTGGAAATATTGACTGCTTTGTTTTCAGTTTTGATCCATATTTTCTGCTTTGCTCTGCTTTTTTTCTGAATACAATCCAACTTTAGATCTTGCTCAGGATTTACACACACATAAACACACACACACACACAGTATCAGTGGATAATCTTAGGGTTAAAACGCAGGTGTTTTGAGGGACATTTGGGTGTTACGTCTTTGACCTTCTTTAGCACCCACAGAGTGTCAGAGGATCAGAGATGAATCTCCTCCTATTAGAGACATTCAACAATAAAAAGCAGCCATTGTTTTAATTCCTGCCTCTGCTCGGAATTTGTGCTGCATAAGCATGCTGACCTCCCGCTTAGCCGATGTCTGTCTTCCTCAACCTCTTTCAGTTACCACTGAGACCAGAGGAGGAGAGACCAGATTTCTAGTGTAGTCTCACAGACCACTGCACTGTGATTTATCTACTCACCACTGGTCCGGTAAAAAGGCTCAGGATGCATTGTTTGATAACAATTGATTATGATGATGATGATGATGATGATGATGATTATTATTATTATTATTATTATTATTATTATTATTATTATTATTATTATTATTATTATATAAACATAAATATTTATGCATGTGGTAGCGGAATATTCTATACAATTGAGAAATAAAAATGAAAAGATAAAAAGTAAAAAAAGTAATGTAATAGAATTCACAGGATAATATCAAAAGTAAAGTAAAAAAAAGTGATAAATTAAAAATAAATAAATAAATAAATAAAAACAACCTAAATTTAATAAAAAAAAAACAAGTAATTGAATTGATTATAAAAATGTAAATAAATAAATATATAAATTAATTAAATAAAAAAAAGGAATAACAGAGTGGGTAATTTAAATTAAATGGCAAATTAAAAAGATTTGCATTTTCGAATGCATTTTGCTACTTTATCTTTATCAGAAACCATACCACCTACAAAAGATCAGTGTCCCTTCAGTGGTGTATTCCTATTTCACCCCCAGTGTTCCCAGTATACTCTCTGATCCATCACAAGTTGAACCAAAGGACTTAATGGACATGAAATAAATTTAAAAAATCAAACAAAAAGCACAAGCTATTAATTTTACAGCACAAACAACTTAATTATATTACCAACGAAAAAGCATGCTGATTGTTCCATTTTGTCAAGGAGCTGATTAACCAAGATGAGACATGTTGACCTGGCACGATCGTGGCACTGGAGCAGTCGCTTTCACTGTCGTCACTATGACCATTCCAGTTTTCCCTCACTTTAGTGGCTTAGTCAGTTCCTGTTTGGGCATGTTCTTGTTTTTGAAAGCGCTGTGGAAAATTCCCCATGTGCCGTATATTTACATAGTGTAACCCTTCCAAATATGCTCATATTTGTGTGACGTGTGATTAGTGACACTTCAGCGGCGGATGACAGAAGTTCTTCTGTAAGTGTTGTTCACCGGGGCCTGTCGTCATTTGACACATTGGGGTCTCTCATATCACAGGAGTTAATGGATTCAGGTTATTTTCTTGAATGCTGTAGAACGAGCTCACACAAGAGAAAGATAAAAAAAAAAAAAGGATGTGTTACGTGGGAATAAAAAGGCGCTTAGGCAGTTAAGAAGAGCGTGTATTTGAAGAGATGATTGTACTGCTGGGCTCGCGCTCTGGATATGTGCATTTGCCATCAATGTAGTCAAGTCACACGTGGCAGGCTCTTGATCACTGGGTCAAGAAAAATAGCAGTCTTTGGTAAAGGTCTACTCTTGTCTCAATGCCTCTTTCTCTGGATGTGGGCACTAGGGGTGTCTTTGTCTGTATCTGTTTAGTGCTCCAAATATTGGTATCTGTATTGGGATTCAAATCAGACATTTGTTTGTATCTTCCTGTGATATCTTGTCATGAATGTAGTAGTTTCTGTATTAGAAATTCATTTGGAACACATTATCCGTTCAGTCAGAATAATTTATTTGTATTTGGTTACGTCCCAAATGGGAGACCACAGATGTGCAGTCTGCAACTTTGAAAACACTTCTGCAGTTCATGTGGTTGTGGCTGACTTAACAAATCCCACCATAGTCCATCGGTTCAGACGATAAGGAACGGGCCAAAAGGATGCGCTGGACGCCTAAATTGAAGCAAATCGAATTTGTAGTACGGCACCTTTTCTAGTAAAAGGGACGCATTTCCTGTGTCGCTAACTCAATAACACAGTCAGTCTCTAAACACAGACAGACATCCTGCCCATCGAAGCATTAATACTGGAAACACCTATTTTCTGTGGTATTGCTAGGCAAATATTGAATGTACTTGTTTCTGGAGCCTAACCAAGCCATTGGACAGAAGACAGGATGTGTCAACACAGGGGAGAAAGGAGCCGTTTTAAACAGCGCTTATTCTTCTTTTTTGGCCAGACTAGAACATGTCAAGCCTCAGCAGGGAAGCAGCCAGTGTTCTGACTGTGTTAATGTGTGTGTTTGCAAAAGATGGAGGCCATATGTCTGTATGGAGCATATAACACACACATGTGGTAAATACCGGCGTGGAGGAGTCTGTAAGAAGGGTGGGATGAGCCCCTTCAAGCTAGTGATCCCCTCTCCTGGCCCCTGTTGTGACATGTAGATGGGACCAAAGTCTGGAATGTTGTCTTCTTGCACACTTGTTAAAATGCAATGCAAGGTAAACCTTCCAAGAAACAGGAAATTATAGTTGACCCCCTCTGCTCTGCATGCCTGGTACGAGGTATGGCAACAGCAGCCTTGGAAAAGCATCGAGACAACTTTTTAATAAACTCTGGAATTGCCGTGATGCAGGTAAAGATGGGGAGGACATTAGAGGCAGGAGATGGCCCTGGGGTCCAAGCCGGCTTCTGTCCGCCAGTCTTTCCCTTAATCTTAGCTAAAGCATGCCGCCAAGCAAAGGAAATTGTTTGCAGTCCATGGAACGTGGCATGAATTTCATAAATACATTACCTTTCATTTTGAAGGATATTAAAAAGAATCTAGGCCTTTTATTAAAAAGCCAGAGTGACAGCTTTATAGAGTTTCCATTCGGCACATGTTAAGGCGGGGACTTGCACAGCTGTCTCGTCCAGCCTCACACAAGGAAGTCTTTTCTTTGCCTCTTGGTTTATGGACGGCCGCTGTTTAAATTCCACTGCTGGCTCATCCTGCTGCTGCAAATTGAGCGAGAAGGCCGCTGCTATTCTGGGATTGTCTGTGAATCAGAGCGGTTTGTGTCTAGATTTCTTCAACCTCGTTTGAGTTACCAGACATGCCAGTGACCACCAGCTGCCCTGGAAGAAAGTGGAGAAAGGTGAGGGTCATGTGTGTGTTGATGGGGTCAACAGAAGTTCCCATGTGGGAACATTCAGATAGCTGTGTGTGTGTGTGTGTGTGTGTGTGCAAGGTATCCCCAGGTACACCACTTTACCTCAGGGATAATAGGAAGGTGCAAATTGTACACATGCTGAGTATTTTATAGCCTACGCACATACTTAACACACCATGTTTGCACACCCAGCTTGTGGAAGAAAGAGGCCACCTCTCTCAAGTCCATTTCACTGAACCTCCATCTTGAGACCTGGTGAGGTGCGCATGCTGGCAGGACCAGAGAGAAAAGCATTATAATATTAGTTTCCTTCCTCCTTCCCCCGCCCCCTCCTTTCAGTCATTTACAAGGCGCTCTCCTTGAAAGCCGATCTATAAGATAGACAGGCCATCAGAAGACAGTCGTCTCATTTGTACTTACCAAACGTGCTAATGAGTTCTATTCCGGGGTCCGGCAGGCTGTGGTGGGGAATTTCAGTCCACAAATGGGGCAACACGGTGTCAGGTGGCAGCCAGCAGCCTTACACTCACTCTCCAACAGGAGGCTTAGCAGCTATAGAAGACAGGAACTGTCAGTCATGCTTGCATACTTACAGCAGACATCAAGTCGTATAACAGGATACAGATGGGTGACGGATGAAAGGAAAAACTGTGGCTGAGTTGCTGTTTTGAGCTGTTTTGCAGGCTTGGTTTAAGTCCACTTGGAGGGAAGCATCACTGCGAATGAATACAAAGTTATTCTGACTAAACATGTCTGCCCTGATGGGCATGGGCTGTCTTCAAGGCCCAACCCAAACTAACCACAGGGTACAAGGACTCACTGAATGAATTAGCGAGGGTGAAAATGAAAATCGTATGCTTTGGCCTTCAGATCAAAACACACCTATGGGAGACCGGAGTAACGTGTCAGACAGACAGTCCGTAACCCTGAAGGATCAAATTAGCAATTTTCCTTTAATTTGTCATCCATTTGTAGTATTATTACCTTTTGGTTGGGCAAACACCCACATTTCTAAAGCAATACCAGGCTGGTCAACAGATCACATTGTTCCCACTAACCTGAAAACAAAAACATACATAAGCAAATAGTCAAGTTGTGCATAACAGTCTTCTTGGACCTGCCCCAGATCTCTCATTATGATCTAACTTTTGATAGATTTGCCATTGATTGGACAGTTTGTGGATGTCAGGTATTCTGGCCACAAGATCCAATAAATTCTTAAGCACTCTCACATGAGTGCAATAGATGCTGTGTTGCCCCCAAAGGCAAGATGAGCCTCATTCTTTTGTTTTATTTGGCAATAGGCAAAAAAGATAGTGGTAATAACCCCTAGGCTTCAAACAGAAGCTTTTAATTTTGATTCTTTTTTTTAATGAGTTCCTTTCCCTGTAGAAAGAAGCAGAGATTTGTGTTTTGAGCAAGTCGACTCAAAGACGCCGTACGTCTTACATTTGGGTAAAGAATGTGCTCTCGCCTCTCGTCAAACGAAGAGACTTGAAACGAACACCATTTTGAAAGACAAGCCACACGTTTCATTATAGCCTGTGTGCTCATTCGAGTGACTGGTGTTGAGTGCGGCTGCTGTCATTCTGTGGCTTTAATGTGGAAGATGAGCCTGGACACACATATATATACACACACTTCTCCACAAATACAGAAGAAACCCTGCCTGTCCTTCTGCTCTGTCAATTAGAGGCAGCCAGGCAGATGGCACTGATGAGGAGAGCAGGAATAATTCAATAGTCAACTCTGCTAACCTTTACCTGTGGACTCGCTCAGCAGCCATCGATTTGTCCAGTGTTTGGTTATTCATGTGTTGAACAGAGAAAAGAGGAAAGGTGCACCGATAGAGAAGACCGGGAGTTCCTGATCAATGTGACATTAGTGTATTTTCTCAAGGATCTCCAAAGAGTACTTATATTCTTTTAGAGCTACAAAAGCTGTCTAAGTGTAGCTTGGATGTACCACAGATTTACTCGTGTCCCCTCGGCTTATCGTTTGCAGGGTGACTGATTCCTGATGATTTCTGAGATGCCCGCACTACACCGTGGTAGCCAGTAGGGGCAGAGCAGTGCCAAGCATTGCCTCTGTTTGTTCAGACTAAGCTTCCTGATGGAGGGAAAGCTCTGTTTAACCAGATGTGAGGACTCCTCTGCCCAGCGACATTCAGAGACAAGCTGCTGTTTGTTTTTGACAAACCGGGACATTCCTGCAGTTTGACCGGGGCCAGATTTATGACGTCCCTCCTGCTCGGGTCGACTGCCCATGCCCTCACACTGTCTCTTTTGTCTGTCTGGGCTCTACCTCCTTTGTCATTGCTATATTATTAACCGGCACATTCTCCATCCAGGGTCTTCCGATGCACTTCTGATTGACATCCTTTAAAATTCCGTTTTGCAAAGAAGTGACTGTTGCATGCATATTTATCCGAAGGCAGGACAGGAATATTAAACACAGTCTTCACTCATTATAGGTAAAGTGCTACATCAAAGGCTGCAGCTCTCAATCAGCTGGATTAGACCTGCTTTCACACACTCTGTATTGTGTGTCTTGGCGATTGCTCACTGCGGTGTCTGTTTACGGTTCCGTTCGCTGGCAAATGGACTACTCCAACAAAGAAACCATTCTGAGCTAGACTCCTCCAGAGGGGGAAACTGTTTGACGCTGTTCTTGATTGCGTCAAATGTAGGTTTCTCACAAGCACTTATTACCCATGAGAGAGAAAAAGAGAGGGAAAGAAAAGTCATATTTTAGCATGAGTTAACCAGAGATGGCGAAGGAATTACAAAAGCACAAGCCAGGTCTGGTTTCTGAATTTGCTATTATCTTTGTTTCATACGTTGCCTATTAAACGCTTACTGCATAAGCAATCATTGCCTGTCAATTTCCAATCCCTGCTGCAGTTTATGGGCCTTTTTTTTATTGTCTGGGGATTTTTTTTTTCAGTTCTGGCTTGCCAAGTCCTTGCTGTTGTGTAAAAATATTTTAAAAAGACGTTAAGAGAGAGAGAGAGAGAAAGAGGTAGGAAGGCACGTTGGTGTATATATGACGGAAGGTTCCAGATAAACTTGCCCTCACCAGTTGAAAGCATTAAGATGAATAATCCACTGTTTAGAAAGCAAGCAAAGGTCGATTTTCACGCTAACCGCGGCGTACGAGGCAATGTGTATCCAGTCGATTCAGGCGTGTTGCACAGTCAAGAGGAAAGGACACGCGATTCTGGCCCCACTTTACCGCTGTGTACTGTTACATTACAGAAAGTACTACTATAAAAAGACCTGCTTTCCACTCTTGTTCAGAACAAGGGCTTTTCACAATTGTTTTTGAAGTTTTATCGAGCTCTCCTCATCGCAGTACATACCAAAGGACCATCAGACTAACTTTAAACAACAACAACAAAAAAAAAAAAGCCTGGGCCTCCAAACAAACATTAGTTTTTAGCACTAGTTGTTAGCAGTTTTATTATACCCACATATATATCTCATAATTCTTGTTCCAGTGGGTCCTAATGCCAGATACACCGTAAAAGATCTCTCTCTCTCTCTCTCTCTCTCTCTCTCCCTCTCCTTCCTTCCTTCTCACCACAAGTAATGGGCACAGATGAATTTGTGACCTAAAGCATAATAATAAGGCATTTTCCATGAATTTCCCCAATACAAGCAGGCGCTAATACCATCATGGAAGAGGACAAATTGAGGCGGCAGAAATTAGCCTGAAGTTCCTGTGTCACTTTACAGCACGGCTTTAATGAGCCATCGTCAGGGAGCTGCCACGGAGATGACAAGCCGTCCGTGCTTTTTTTAATAGCACATACTGTACGTTCGGGCTGTTCCTTTATATTACATGTCTAGTTTAACATAAATTGTTTAATAAGCAGTCAAGTTTTGGTTACTCAACTTCTTCTAATACGTTATATTAATAGCTCGTTTTATGGCTTTTGTTATTTAGCAAAGAAAAAATGGAACATCGTATAGATATATGATATGAAGGAGAAGATATTTATTTCATATTTAAGGAAGGAGTCTCCAGTTTCAGTGCTTGTCATGGGAAAGGAACAGAGGATTTTGTGCTTTGCGGTTGCTTTGCAGTGATGTGACGGGCTGACAAGCTGATATTAACTCAGGAAGACAACATTAAATGCAACTCTGAAAGGATAAAATTGTTGGCTGTATTAGATTTTGATTATTTCCAGCATGCGGTGTTGTGTTTGGTTCCTTACACAACATACAGCAGGTCTACACTGAGCACCCAGAACAACCTAATTGATATTGATATGAAAAATGCAGCCCAATTTGTCATGTGTCTCCTGGAAATGAATTACTTGTATGCAAGATTCGTTAGAAAAGATGGCAATATTTGCACGTTGCTGTCACAGATGAAACCAGACAGATACATGAGCCACTAGACTCGATAATTCAAAAGCACGAGAAACATTACAACAGTAACAAAACAATATAATAATAATAATAATAATAATAATAATAATAATACAATGAAGCACAGTTCTGTGTCATTTTTTCACATAGACGTTATTATCACTTTTTTCACAAGAGCCGGCAAAAGGCGAAGTGAAACAGACATGAGAATATTTTTTAAATGTGTCTCATGTATTCTTTCTCATGTATTTGTTGAATATGTCAGACTCTTGTTAAAAGAGAGAGAGAGAGAGAGAGAGAGAAAGAGAGAGAGGGGAATGGATGTCAGAAGTAGAATGGAGTTACAGCAGATGTGTCCAAACCATGTGTGCAGGTTGTTGTCAATCAGCCGTTCCCCCCTCCTCCTTTGCTAATCTGCCACTCGTTTAGCTTCCGAGGCACCTGTGTCAAGGATGCATAATACGGCGGGGTGGAATTAGGCAAAACCGGCTCGCTCTTTTTGTCATGTAAAATGGTGCAAGAAAATCTAATTGGGCGGAGGAGAGGGAGAGAGTGATGTCTCCTTTGTTTAAGGGTCTTCCGCTGGGCCCACAATAGCATTAATTTGTGCCCCCGGCCCGAGTTCTTTCCTTTCTTCAGCCTCTTCGTGCAGTCAGCTCCTGTCCGTTCCACTCTGTCTCCATGCTTCACCTCCACGCTCCAGCAGAGCCCGTAAGGAAAAGCGGGAAAGAAGCGAGGAGGGGGCATCAAAATGGTAGCTCCTTTTCTCCTATTACTTTATGCACCCCTGCCTATTTCTTATTCCACCCCATTAAAGAAGGAAGAAAAAAAAAGGCAAATTCTTTAGCGCTTTGTCTGCTGACCATTTCCCGCCTCCAGGAAAGTATTTTTTTTTCTCCCTCTCCTGCTTTCTCTATCTCTTTCTTAAATATTTAAATGTACCAAAATCCATTTCTCTCTCTCTCTCTCTCTCTTTCTCTCTCTCTCTCTCTCAAGAGAACACTATCTGACTTTAGGATTGCAGTATTATGTTTTTCGTATTTTATTTAGAGTGTTCCAAAAGTTCTAGCTGCGAAAGTTCACGTTTTAAGATCGGATGAAACTCGTAATAACTTTCAATGATTGAGCGATAAACGGACAGCTGGATTTTCTCAGAGTTCTCCACAAGCACCTTAAGAAGAAGAAGAAGAAGAAGAAGAAGAAGAAGAAGAAGAAGAAAACTCTTCAGGCTTGTTTGTCCTAATGGCTTCATTCCAAAAAAAAAAAAAGAGTCAGAGAGTATCACAGTAGTCGACCAAACAGACAGGCTTTGGTGAGTGTGACAGAAGCTCTGGTTTTGTTTCACCTCCAACGTTTTTTATTTTTACACTGGAAAAGGCATGCATTTATTTCATTTATTTCATTTATTCTGGCATGCGATGCAAATCCTCTGAGGAAAAAAGAAAAAAAACCCTTTAAAAATGCTTTACCTTGATGCACATATAGCAGTCAGTGTGTACTTGAGATAGAATAGAAGACATGAACTAATACAGAAATAATAAGAAGACATGATGAGGGAAAAATAATCAGCCTTGCATATATTGCGCAGTGTGTGTGAAGGTGTTAGGATTCAATGATGCAAATCACACAATTATGGAGGCAATAAAACACTTGGTGTCATGCAGTTCTAGGAAAATAATCAATGATGCAGTTAGTGTTACGTCCACGTTGTTATTATTTTCAAATAGCATCACGTCCTAAAGTGTTTTATTTCTCTTACAGTGCTTCCCAATGATTATCCTACTCTAATTAAAGAACGAATCACCCTAGTGTTTATTCGGCTTTAGCTACTATAATGTTAGTTGTTTCACAGCTATAAACAGTTCTCTGATCAGACTCTCTCCTGAAGAAGTCTTTTTGCCTTGTTTGTGAAGATCTTTTTTAAAAAAAAAAAAAAGCTTTACCTCAGACTGTTACAGCTTTACCTGTTATTGTTACAGTTATGGCTTTACCTCAGACTGTTACAGTTACACCTTTACCTCTCACTGTTACAGTTACAGCTTAACCTCAGACTGTTACAGCTTTACCTCAGACTCTTACAGTTACAGCGTTACCTCAGACTGTTACAGCTTTACCTCAGACTCTTACAGTTACAGCGTTACCTCAGACTGTTACAGCTTTACCTCAGACTCTTACAGTTACAGCGTTACCTCAGACTGTTACAGCTTTACCTCAGACTCTTACAGTTACAGCGTTACCTCAGACTCTTACAGCTTTACCTCAGACTCTTACAGTTACAGCGTTACCTCAGACTGTTACAGCTTTACCTCAGACTCTTACAGTTACAGCGTTACCTCAGACTGTTACAGCTTTACCTCAGACTCTTACAGTTACAGCGTTACCTCAGACTCTTACAGCTTTACCTCAGACTCTTACAGTTACAGCGTTACCTCAGACTGTTACAGCTTTACCTCAGACTCTTACAGTTACAGCGTTACCTCAGACTCTTACAGCTTTACCTCAGACTCTTACAGTTACAGCGTTACCTCAGACTCTTACAGCTTTACCTCAGACTCTTACAGTTACAGCGTTACCTCTGACAGTTACAGCTTAACCTCAGACTGTTACAGCTTTACCTCAGACTCTTACAGTTACAGCTTTACCTCAGACTCTTACAGTTACAGCTTAACCTCAGACTGTTACAGCTTTACCTCAGACTCTTACAGTTACAGCTTTACCTCAGACTCTTATAGTTACAGCTTTACCTCAGACTGTTACAGCTTTACCTCAGACTGTTACAGCTTTACCTCAGACTCTTACAGTTACAGCGTTACCTCTGACAGTTACAGCTTAACCTCAGACTGTTACAGCTTTACCTCAGACTCTTACAGTTACAGCTTTACCTCAGACTCTTACAGTTACAGCTTAACCTCAGACTGTTACAGCTTTACCTCAGACTCTTGCAGTTACAGCTTTACCTCAGACCATTACAGTTACAACTTTACCGCTGACTGTTGCAAACCACTGACACTAGAGACTCCTTACAGTAAATCTTTTCATATCAACCGATTTTTTAATCTATATTTATGGTGCATCCGCCGAACAAGTCCCAGTTTTAGAATGAGTGAATTACTATAAACCAGAATTGCCAAAGCTGCTGTTAATGAAATGAATCGCCAACTGTGGACCAGTCAGATTTGAGAATTCAGCCAGGCATCACAGCTGCGTTGGAGCGACATCCTCTCACTCTGCTTGACAATCATCTCCCTCGTCAACTCCACACGTGCCAAATGAATAACGACTAACCTCATCATATTTAGAGCTGTATTAATGGCCCGCATGCCTTATGCATGTGTAATCGTGCGTGATGAAAACCAGGCCAAAGTTACTAAGCTGTGCACAGTCTTATGCACATTAAAATGTCCTTTACTCTCTTTTTTTGTCTAGAAAGGTCATTCATAACTTGGTTGCGCCGTTGATGTACAGTGAGAGATATTGATTGATTAATGCATAAAGTGCTCGGAATCCATTTGGCTCCAGTGAGAGTGGGTATGGAGAGAAGGTTTGCACTTGCTCTCTCTCTCTCTCTCTCTCTCTCTCTCTCTGTCTCATTCTCTATATTTTCACCTTCCCTATTGTTTGATGGGGCATCATTTTTCGCCGGCTGGGTTTTAAGGGACAAAAGCCCTGTTTCAGCCAAGTAATGCATTCAAAGGAACATTGATTCTCATCAGTGTCAGTTGAATTACTCTCAATGCCTTGACAAGGAGCTGCTCTTATATTAACCTCGTACTTTTTCTTGCCTTGGAAATAATTTAGAGCTCGCTCCTAAGAGAAGTAGTGGATTACCTTACACTCTGTCCCCCCAAAACAGTCCATTTTGCAGTCCACATGCCTGAAAGCCTAACTGCTGCTTCAATCATAAACACTGTCCTTTGCTCATTGCAGCATTCTTCACAATTTGCTCAGACTGAATATCCTTTCAGTTTCAAATTGTGCTTGATTTTACTCTTCTACATCTTTGTGCTGTAATGATTTATAATCCCACCATCTGGTGTCACCCAGATTTCTTTTTTTGAGCCTTTTCTTCCACCACTATCACCTATGATTTGCTTATTAGGGATCTCAGTCTACATATGGGGTTCTGTAAAGCTGCTTTATGTGACTATATCTATTGTGTACAAAAATGTAATAAAATCTCTTAAATTCGCTATACAGCTTTAGATATTTCTTTTTGCAGTAGCTTAGAATTTACAGTGGCTTTCCTCATATTCAACATCACAGGAGGACAAACAGGGAAGCCTCCAAATCCAGAAGGGTTTAGTAGTCTTTTAGTGTACTGAATAAAACCGTCGAGTCCAGGACAAGTTCACAACCAGGATTAGCCAAGCTCAAGGGATAGCGGCTGGTTCGTCAGTGGTTAAGACCTTGGACTATTGATCAGAAGGTTGTGAGTTCAACACCCAGCATTGCCAAGCTGCCCCTACTGGGGTCTAAGCAGGACCTTTAATCCACAACTGCTTAGTTGATCAGCGGGTCAATGTAAATCAAGGCCAAGTTTTTACTCTGATCAATTGTTTAGGCTTTTTCTGCAAGACACAGCTTTGTATAAACTCTCAGTCAAGACCAGGACCATACTTAGCAAGACCAATGCCCAAAACACAGGTATAAATGGCAACAAGTCTAAAGTTCAAATCTGTACAGAAATGTCTAGAGTCAAGCCTTTGTTTGCGACTCAACAAATTTCAAATGTAAAATGGTTTGTTTGTAAACTTGTGAGATTTTTTTTTTACTCTAACAGCCTCCACTCTCACTGGAATTGTTTGTTGCTAATTACAGACATTTCTAAAATGTACATTCTCTCTGGCTATACTTAATTGCATTCAAGAAAGTTTGATAAGCTGTCTCATATGTCAGGAACACAAAACCAGAAAAGAAACGAGAGAAAGGGAAGAAGGACTTGTTAACAGCAGGGAGCGTACAGGCGTTTAGATATCGCAAGCCCTTTTGAAAGGTTTTGTAGTATGCACAGCGGACCCGGTGTCGTCATGGGGCTCTGGTAACCCGTGATATTAGGATCACACTTCAGCATTAATCGGTGATGTAGCGGAACAATCATATATAAATGGTGTCATGAAGTCCTTAGTGTGTATTTTTTTAATCCTCTATTGTGAGTCCTCCGAGCCTCCAAAACTCGACCTGGGGCACTTTTTATTTCAAGGCCAAAGGGTCAGTACCTTTGTGCTTCATGACAAGGCAGCAGAAGGTTCCAGACCTCGGCTTCTCAGCAGGACTCCGCATGAACCGAGCCACTTAAAGGCAGCTGCACAGAATTCGGGGCCTCATCCCAGATCTCCTCTGGTGATATCTCACCAGTACATAACCTCTGTCTTTGTGTAAGTAATAATGCACATGCTTCTTCATGACACGCTTATGGACTTATGGTCTCTATAAGTATATGTATATATATATATATATATATATATATATATATATATATATATATATATATATACTTATATATATATATGTGTGTGTGTGTATGTATATATATATATATATATATATATATATATATATATATATATATATATATATATATATATATATATATATATATATATATATGTATATACACACACACACACACACACACATATATATATATATATATATATATATATATATATATATATATATATATATATATATATATATATATATATATATATATATATAAAAGATCTGCATGTCCAGTTAAATGCAGACAGAAACATATTAACGAAACATCGCAGGCAGAAAAAGCAATATCCGAATTAACTTGCTTAAGCTCCGAGTGAAATTACATTAATGCTCCTTGGAACTGTCATTCCCCAAAATCCCATCTCCAAGAACTTTGCTTTGGGGGAAGAAAACACAATCGTATAATGGTATAGTAATTCATGCCGGCCAATGTTTTTCAAATGTTATAGTAATTATGAGAAATACTCTTACTTTCCTTTCCACACAGGCACAGCGAGGCAAATCTCATTTTCAAGGCACGGGAAAGGAACACACTGAATAATCATTGTGTTTAATGCTCTAGTCATAATCCCAGGTTTTATGATGGTTTTCTAATGATTTTCTAATGATGTTAAATATTAGTAGAGAGCGCAGCCATAATTTGAACGCAGCAGTCATTTTTTGCGATGCTCTATCAGTGTGCCCGATTGCAACAGCAATGAATATTGCGGCGGAGAATGAGATTTAAGGGCCATCCCTTTTGGTGTTTTATTTTTGCCGTCTCCCCGTCTGCCATAAATCCTCATCAAGCTCGCTCACTCTCTCTTTCTCTGGCAGCCTCCGCCCTCGCCCACGCTCTCGCCTCGCCAGGTGGGAATAGGATTCTGTACAGGGGACGTTTTATTCAGCGCCAACGCTCGTCCACTAGGCGTTGCAATCATAAATAAATAAATATATATTTTTGAAAAAAACTTTCTCGAAATCATGTTGCTCTTGCGCTGGTGGAGAAAGCACCTTATTAGCAAACCCCTGAAAAAGGATAGAATGGAGGGAATGTAGTGAGTAAAATAAAAATGAGAACGCTGTCTCAAGCTGTCTGTCAGGAGTAGAACCTAATGCTGTCTCCTGTTCTTGTAACCCATCCTCCTCGAGGAGTGACGTGTCATGAGATGCTTTTCTGCTCAACACCATTGTACAGAGTGGTAGTTTGAATGACTGAGTCAGTACAAACCAGTCTGGCCATTCTCCTTTGACCTCTGACTCTTTACCCACAAGACATTTCTGACCCACAAGATCAAAATGCTGGATGTTTTGTTTTGTCTCACCATTCAATATAAAAACTTATAAACTGGCCTGTCTGAAAGTCAAGCTCAATGTCAATGCTCACGATTCAGACGCTGCCACACGAACAGCTGATTGGATAATCGCATGAAAACGAATGTGCATGTGTTCCTATTAAATCGGCCGTAGCGTGTGTAAATATATATCAGAGACAAAGCCTTTGTCTCCTTTCAGGGTCTCTTCAATGAATTACTCTGAACTAGCCCCCTCACCCCCACCACCAACCCACCACCAAACCCCTCCCCTCCCCTCAGCCTCCTACCCAGCTTTTTAATTAAATGGCCGCTGCTCCATCTCTCTATCCGTAGCTCCCCATTACAGAGGCTAGATAAGGGATTGCTATCTGTAGCATGTTAAGAAAGACTGCTGGGCAGTCAAGCCTCATGAAATTTGTCACAAGATCTCATTTTCCTCATTGCCAGACGTGATGCTTATAATTGATGCGGAGGCAGTAGTAATTTATTGGCCTTCTACAATTATCATCCTCTGCAAGCGGGGGGATGTGACTGCAATTTAGATGGTGGACTGGAGGCTGGTGGCTGGTGGTGGAGGGCAGCTACAGGGGGTTTGGAGTTTTTTTGCGTCCTGGGGGGTGGATGTATACGTGCGTGTGGGGAGGCGGGGGATTTCATTAATTGAATTTAATTCTTTTTCTCCGGCAAATGAGGCTTTTTTTTTCACGCATATTAGTCGCAGGAATATATCCTAACCCCCAGATACAGCATGGGATTGCAGATGAGGTGCAGCTGGACGCTCAGACACCCAGCAGGGTGAGGTCAAGAGGTCAAGGGTGCAGATGCAAGGGTGGACACAGAGATCCTCGCAGAGTCTATAACCAGCTTGGACTCGTCTGGCTGTTTGATCCATTCCGATAGATCTTCTAATAAAGATCACACCGGGGAACTGATCCTCAAATAATCAGCAGCCAGAACAGAAACGTGTCTGGGGTTGAGTTACGTTTCTGTGACGTCTTTTAGACATTTCCATTTATGGGTGTAAAAAAAAAAAAAAAAGTCCTCTGATTCTTATAACAATCTGCATGTGCCCCTATATGTTTAGGAATGAAGTGGAACCATCAAGGTTACATCTACTTTTAGTACCTATCAGTATATGTTTAAAAAATAATTGAATGTACATAAAAGTTCATTAAATACATTAAAGGTAAAAATGATCCTCTTTGTTCACCTGACATGCTTCGTCTCAGCAAAATGGGGACATGGTAGTGTAGCGGCTTAGTGGGATCTACCTATGGGCCCTTCAACAAGGCTCTCAACCCTCAATTGCTCAGTTATATAAAAAATCTAAGTTGCTCTGGGTAAAGGAGTGTTTGTATGCCAAATGCTGTAAACGTAAGTAACGGAACCAAACATTACTTATCCATGTCGCTCATGTGGAACTATCATTACTATGTATCAGCATAGACATGTATAAAAATTCATTAAAGGCATGATGAGCATCTTTGTTCACATAACCTACTTCATGTCAGAAATAATGGCACCAAATGATCCTTCATGTCGAACCGTTTACCTTCCCATCATCTATTAACTGTCTAACCGTCTTCTGTACCTTCTGTAGTGTCTATCTTCAAAAACAATCCGACCCTAAGGACCACTGATGAACGTTTATAGCTTGTACATCACACGTACCTTCTCGGGTAAAAGATACATCCTGAGTGGTCCACCTGAGCAACAAGGACAAGCCCTGTTTGGTATCTCGGGTTCCTTGGTTTGATTTTTCAAGCATGTTATGTGCTGAAAAATAAAGGTCTTTTATTATAAAGTTGATGTAAAGAGGTTCATGTGATGGTTATAGCTTTGATCCTGAAAGTGTAGAAGTGTATCAAGAACGTTGTTGTGGTTGTTTGTTGTAGTTGTTGGTACCATGTCTCTCCACATAGCAGGCTTAATCTTAAAGGTACCAACGGTACTATTCCTTGTTCCTGGAAAGCGAGCGCCTTTCTTTCCGAGAAGAGTAGAAATGTTTTTATTTTATTTTCTAAAGAAAGATGATCATGCTGATATATTTTTTTCTTACGCTTCTGTAAGATATGTGTGTTCTAACACCGTGTTCTGATTTTATTTTATTTCAAGTTCACTAATTTTCCCCTAGCCTGGTCATAACATTAAACAAGAACTAAATAAATCCTCAAATTGCCAGCGTGGGCCAGGCAGCTGCTGCATTTAAAATAGGCGGTCATTAACACAAAAATATCATTAGTGAAGCAGAGACAGCACTTTAGAATACAATGAGTGGATATATGGGGCACACGAGCTGTCTGGTGTAGGGATGGTTTTCCTGAGCTCGTCTGTTCATTAGCGTGTGTGTGTGTGTGTGTGTGTGTTCACGTGTGTCTATATTTTAGTCCTTTTCTTTGTCCTTTCAGTAGACCCTTCATTTGTATCGACATACAGAATATAGTGTGCATTAACAGCAACTCAATACAGGCTATTCAACTGAATCTGCTGAAATGAACTCATTTTAATGACTGCTTCGCAGCTAGTTTCATTTAATAGAGTCACAAGCAGATTTACAGCCAGTTTTTTGGATACCCCCGAGGCTCTCCGCTTTTTTGTGTGTACACACAGGATTTTTATTTATTATTATTATTATTTTTTTTATTCTGCCATTTTATTGTCAGTTTCGAAGCAAGATCCTATCATGGGAAAACAGTTAGCTCTTGTGGCGCTAGTCCCTTTTTTAATTTTTTTTTTGCCTTTGATGTACAAACACTTTACGAATATTTGCAGTGATCGATGTTAGCACTCGCAAAACAGTTAGCGGAGATGAAAGGATGGTACTTTTTTTTTTTTTTTACCACAGAGGACGGTCAAATTCCTACAACAGATATGTAACATAAAGGATAATGCGGTAGGCTAGCATTTCTATAGCAACAGCTCGTTTTCTCATGGGCGTGTACCACACGATGATGGATTTTTTTGTTGTTAATAATTTGGGACAGATTAGGTTATGAGACTTTACAAGGAAGGAGTCAAGAAAAATCATTTTTTAGGATTTCAGGTTTCTTCTCTTAAAGTGAAAGAGGAAAAAAAGAGGCAGTAAGGAAGAAGGAAAGGGGGAATAGGAAGAGGGAAAGACTGTTTAGAGCTGCTGTAGCATAAGTCAGAACATGAATAAACTTGTTTCAAGGATGCTTAACAAATTTACACATAACTATAAACAGATAAGAGCATGATGTTCATTAATAAGTGAAAAATTGACATTTTTTGCTCTGGAAATATGGTTTCATATCACTCCTGCTTGGATTATTTCTGTCTAACAGCACGTTCCATCACGTGATAGCCCTTATTTAAGCAATGCATGATGGGAGTTCGACCTGTACACCTGTTAGACTTTTAAATCAAACCCAAAACCAGTGGATGACCTTCATTTTTTTCTTTATTCAGAAATACATGCAGTAAGCTAAGAAATGGCTGTAGCGAAGTATCGGGAATTTGAACCACACAGGAAAAACGATTGAGGAATCGAGCCAACAGGGAACGCCGTGAAGAGTGAAGCACCTTTCATGCCATTATCTTTATAGCCGAGCAAAACATGCTTCAGGCAATCAGCATGAAATTGTTAATTGCTCAGCCGGCTTGTGCATCGCCCAAGGGACCGAGCCTGGAAGAGCAGCGTGTAGGACCCAGAGCAAGTAACTGGGTGTCCGCCAAACTGCCTGCCTGAGTGCGTCTGGTTTCACAGCCAAACCAGTTGCATTATTGAGCACACAAACACACACACATACACGCACACACACATTCTCGCTGACTCTCTCGCTTTCTCTGTGCTCGTCTCTAACCTTTATATTTTTCAAATAGTTGTGTTATCCGCTAAAAACGTTCTGCAAAGCCGTCTTAGAGAGTTTCTACTCCACTTCTGCAAATGTCACAACACAGAAGCAACCCACGCTGTGTCTGTAACCCTGCCACAGGCTGATAAGAAACCAAGCTGTACATAAGTGAGCAGTCGCTGTGTTACTCTTATAATAACTTCAAAAAGCTTTTTTATTATTATTATTATTATCATTATTATTATATTTTTGGAGAGTTGTGTGGAGCGAAAAAAGCGATACGAGAAAATGAAGGTCTAAAGGACGGAGGCAGGGACACCTTGACAAAACAGGCTCAGGTTGGCTGTAAGGAGGAAAAGGAGATCTTTTTTTAATAGTTCTTCCACACGTGCAGAACGGGATTATTCGGTTTTAATAGAACCCCCAGGGTGTGGTTCTCCACCTCAGTGCGGTTCTTCAGGCAGGTGAGAACACAGGTGAGATCACACTCGGGTCAGAGAGCGCCTCGAGCGAGGTGGACGTTTCGGTTCGGCTTTCAAGTGAACTCTGAGTCAGAAAGAGATTTGACTCTGAATCGATTCTGAATCAAATGTGAGAACTGAATCTGTGAGTTATTGTAGACGTGAGCCAAAAGACAGAACTGTAGCTCTGCGGAAATGTTCTGTGTTTGACAAAGTAAAAGATAAAATTATATAATGCTGGATGGGATTCAGCAAATGTTTGAACCTAGCTGTTTATACAATTATCAAATTATTTATTTAGCACCAACTTCATGCTCGTGTTCTCCGAGCTCGGGTGATTTTTATGATATATGCTTGGCAAAGACTCCACTTCATTCTTCCCTGATCAAGTTTTATTCTTCAAGTTTTATTTTCAGCTCTACATACCCCTCAGGCATCTTTTATTTTGCTTTTTTTAGTTTAATTTAGTTACATGCAGCATGAATTTGGACGACCAGCCGATGAATCGATTTCACTCCGATTCCGAGTCAGAAAAAGAACCCATAGGTGCGAAATAAAACCTTTTCCTTTCACTTACTACTTTATCTACATGACTACAGCGTCATGTCCCAAAATTTCCCCCAAATACATAAAAAAACGCTAGTATTTGGCATCAAGCTAATACAGCTCATCACACATGCTTATTGGCTCAGACTTGGCAACCAGCGAGCGTGCTTAAAGTGTTGTCTTCAAATGGGATTTTTGGGATTTCCATCTTGTCACGATTTCCTCTCTGTGCCAAAATGTTGGTTATAAAGTAAATGAAGTGCTTTGGGCTTGACTTTTTAATCCTTTCACTTTGTCATTATGGCACACGTTTAACTTACCACCGCTCCGCGGCTTTTGTTTAGTTAACCTCGTCCTCGCGTTTAGCAGGATGCCTTTTCGTGTAATATGTAAAATCGTCCTCTTTCCGTTCAGAGTCCTCCGCGACACGGAGAGTATTTCTAAAGTGCTAATCAATGAGTCTTAAAGTGCAGCATTGATCTCAATTAGAAAAGAGAGGAAGGTGAAGTTTAAAGAAGAGCAGTCGGTTGACCCGCCTCAAGCTTTTTTTTTCCCCTCTTTTTTTTTTTTTTGCTACGAGTCGCAATTCGGTAAGCCGTAGCATGGAGTTAATCCTGCTGAACTTTTCCGAGGAGTCTTGTGAAGTCTGGAATTAGTGTGTAGAATTTCCTGGCCTGTCTGTTTATCTGAAATACTCCTGGGTTTTTTCATCCCGGTGTTTTCGGAGGGAACATTAAAGCTGACAGTTGCGGGGAGTAACACCAGAGCGTGACATAGCCAAGACTCCGACACTCCAAGCAAGAGTCTAGTATTTGTCCTCGCTCTCCTACACCCTCGCTCCGTCTTCCCTCCAGATTAGAAAATCAAGGAGATCTCTCATTAAAGAGTTGGACGAGTTGAGTCTGTTGTCTTGTTCGTTCCAGAGGAATGATGGGGCAGCGAGGGATGAGCGGTGGGCTGGCGAGAGGGGACTGGCAGCTGCTAGGCAGGAATTGATTCCATTAATTGATATGCCAATATGTAAGCTTGTTACATCCACCATTGCTTAGGATGATGGCTAACAAGTCCTGCTGATCAATGGAACCAATAAAGGCTTCATCCATTAATGAGCAATGTGGTAATTAATGTTATCCCTAAACCAATTAGAGTTGGTACTGCTTCAGCTGGCGAGCACAGCAAGCAGCCCAGACCGTTTTATCTCTTTGATTAAAGCAATCGAAGGACGCAACTTTGGGTTGAACGTCGGACCGATTGGGTGCAGGACCTTCTAGGAGGTGGTCTGGAGGCTAGATTAAAAAAAAAAAAAGCAAGCAAAACGCAATATGGTGTATATATTTTTATATATAGGAATGAATGCAGCATGCATAGACCTTTTGAGACATGGTTCAGCATGATCATAATCTCTAAAGCTCTTGTCTGTCTGAAGATAAAACTGAGAAGCAACCCAAAAAGCAAAGCCTGGGCTTGAGAGAACAAGCCACGTAAACACGCCGGTAGAACTGTGAGAACGTCCCCGTGCCGTGCCGCGGAGCCGAGTGTGTAATTATGTCTAAACACAGGTAGCTGAACCGCAATACACTGTGTGTTAATCTCTGGATATTCATGCTGCCCTTTGAGTAATGTGTCCTCGAGTACCTGCAGGGTCAGTAGACCATCCTCTAAAAAAAAAAATCAGTGTGTGATCTGTGAGTCAAGCAGGTTAAACACCTTATAAAACTCTTTAGTGCTTCATGGGTGTTGTGGGTTTATGCACAGCAGCTCCTGTTCTAAGCGCCGCTGCTGGCTTGTGGTATTTCAGTTGGTCTGAAGTGATTTATGTAGTAAAGTGCGAGCTCACGGTCAAACAAGCGCTAGCTCAAATCTTTCACCAACTGGTCAGTTGAAGCATTTTTAGCTAATGTTACCGCTTTTTTTATAATTGGTTAGGTAACGTAGTTATAACAGCTTGCATTTGCAATTGATCAAAATTGGATGGAGCAGCACTGAATAATTAAGATTGTTAAAACATGCTGTCTGTTCAACATCAAACATCAGACTCTAATCATCTTCCATTATACTTTTTCACATATATATACATTATTTAGCACCAATCAATCAAATATTCATTAAAAAAATTAAAGAAAAAGTATTAATTAAATGTATTATTATTATTATTATTATTATTATTATTATTATTAATAATAATAATAAATAAATATAGATTTTTTTCAGAATATATACATCATACTATATATCATAATCACACAATCAACTGAAAATCTTTCTGAATGAGTTTTTTTTTTGTTTAACACCTCGTGCTATCCTTTTTCTTCTGCTGGTGTTTAGTCATCTCAGCTCATTTATCCATCCTCGTTTCTCCACTGAAGACTGTAATCATTCCTAAATGAGTGTTGTGGCTTCCTGTCCATGCCGTGATATTGGATTGTGAGCAGGCCATGTCTGTCCTCACACAGGGATTTGGTTACCGTGCTTAATGTGGTTTGCATTCCATTGTTATGACATCAGCTCTCACCTGCTCAGTACGATGGATAAAATGGATATTTGAGATAATTTCTCACTACTTTTCTTATTTCTTTTGAACACCCTTCTCATCTTCTTAGTCTCTCTCTTTCTCTCCCTCTCTCTCTCTGCCTGTCTCTCTCTCCCTTGAGCCACAGCTGTGTCAACGCCAGCTCTTTATAAACCTGGAGTAGAGGCCGAGAGTACGGTGACAAGACCGAGCACTCCATCAAATGGCCTCTGATAGACACCCAGTCTGTACAGGAAATACAACACGCTTATAAATCAATACTATTGTTTTCACGTTGAAGAGCAGGATCAGGCCTGCCTGGAATCCATTACCTCAGTTATCAGACAACACCATTTTAACAGAGGACATTTTTTCCTACCTCTTGACTTTAGTGGAGAAAGCAGACATGTTTTTCTGTCCAGAGAAAAGGTTATTAATTCAGGAGTAGGTTTGGGAAATCGCACTGAGAGTCAGGAGAGGATTAAATACACACACAGAGATTAGGGAAATGATATATTTTGGAATTGTCTGCAATCCTGGTTTATTCGGCATTGTGCCTCGCCGTGTCTGCCGGGTTTCGGCGGTAATGAATTTGTGTGCTTTAAGCGAAAGTGAGAACAGGCAGAACGATGGGGCCGGGTATGTAATTGTGTTTCATAAATTATGGAGGTCGTCCTTAATTATTTATTTGTTTTGCTGTTGTAAGGCCTATGCAAGCTTATGATTTGGGTGTAAAATGTCTGATTTCTTGCATATTTAAGGGGTATCAAGGGACATCGAGTCAGAGCCCGACTCTCTGATGTGGTTGCACTTGTCAAACGGCAGATAGATGAAGTCCTCCATGAATAGATCCGTATCGTATGACGGCTGCAGACACCTCGGAAAAGTCTTTGCCCGTGAAAGCAGGACCCAAATGAGAGGAGTAATTAGGGCCAGCGAAAAAAGGTGCAAAGCCATGGAAATCATTGCAAAAGAAATTCACCTGAGACTAAGAAGGGCTGGTAAAGGGGAAAGGATAGTGCTTGATCCATCTCTCTGGCTGGAGCCCATAGTCCTAATGAGTGCTTACAGCAGGCCCAAACTAAATAAACAGTAAGTAAGTTGTCTTGGTGGTAGAGGAACATCAATGCCTGCAACTTGCTCAAGCCTGCACTCTGAATGGTAGAGTATTGACCCTGATGGGACCCCGGAGGATTTCCTAATTGAAAATTAATATTGAATCGATGCTGTGGGCCATTTGCATATTGATTATAAACATCCAGGAAGGCACCAAGTACATGGGATCAATAGGGCCCTTCTGCAACAGACCGAGCGTACCATGTCACGTGGCAGCTGCCTGCTCCAGAGGTTAATGACTGCCGCTCGTTAAGGAGCTCTTGTCAGGCGGAATCTAGCCGCAGGGGCTTTAGCGGCCCAGCCCCGAGCTGGTAAGGTGGGGTGAAAAAGCAAGTGGGTCCCTCATCCTCCTCAGTGGCAGGAGATGGACCTTTGCCAGGATTCTGTTGTGTCAGAAGGTTTTCAGTTACTGTTTGATGTCGTCCATCTCTCCAGAGGAAATCGTTACTCTGATCGGTCTTTTGCATTGTTGTTTTTCTTAATTTTGAAAGGTAGAACATCCGTGCCAATAGGAGACAAAGGAGAACAGTTTGACATTAATGCTCCAGCTAAATTTAATGCCCAGCTTAGGATTCAACACATGCATTCCTCTCCCAGACTTCCTGTAATGCCTTCCATATGTTTGACAGGAACACAAGAAACTGAGGTGCAGAAGAGAAGTGCTGCAATATAACTGACTTTGAGTGAAAGAATGAAAAAAGGAAAGATAGGTAGAACATTTTTTTTCAGCTCTAAAAGTTCTCTATCTGTTCAACTCACCACCAATCACCGTCGCAAGTGGAAGAATAAAAACTACCTTGATTTCTGTCAACCACACTGCATCAAACTCCATCAGAGACCTAGGATCTAGACCTGAAGCAGATTTATCCTCTGGTCTGTAGGAGTTCATAGGCCAGAAATGAATGCCACTGTTCTCATAACACACACACAGCACTTTTTCCAGCAACCGTATGAGGAACCTTGCTCAAAGAGTGGGGAGTCGAAGACAGGGCCCCGGGAGTCAGGCTGCATCTGATTACTTCATTACAGGCCCTTTCATTGACTTGGCTGCACTGAACTGATGAACTGAGGCAGTGGACAAGAGCCCATAATTGGGAGAAATGAATTCTTATCACAGCCTTCTCAGGAGGCCTGTGGTCCGGGCGAGACTGCCTTAACCAGAGTTAGTGGAAAAGGAAAGAAGATGGGGTGAGCGATGAATTCAGTGCATCTGAATTCAAGCTTCAAGGTCCAGATGGATTTAGATAAGATAAAGATAAGCACCCACCAGCAGCATCTTTTTTTTGGTCTTTTCTGGATCTTTAGTTGTCCCAGACATCATTTGTGAGCCACTGGCAACTTACCTGGTATGGATTATACAGAATAAACAGACAGTCTTCTAAACAGATCCAAGCAGAAGGTTGTTGTTTTTTTTTTGGCAAAGCTTGCCTGAAAGTTTCCCAGAGCATCTGGTTGAAACTAGAGGTCCTGTATCCTGCATCATGTTAGGAGCACCAAAACAAATATTGTGGGATTAAAAAATCTATAGTTGAGATTTATTATGGACTGATGTAGCTGAGTGCGAGGAGCACGCAGAATTCACACATCTTGCAGTCATTTCTACAAATATCTATTTTTTAAACTGCCCTTCCACTTTAGGCCACGCCCACTTCAAGGTTTAAATCCAAACACAGATATTTGGAGAATTAAACAGATACAATTCGTGGCATTGCTTTACACCCCTAGTATCTAGTTAATACCTTTATTTCGTTAGTGGCCTTGGAGAAAGTGTTGTTTTGTTTCAGGAGAGCTGGGTGAAAGATTCTCAGGTGTCTAAGCCTCTGCGTTTGTTTGCCTCACATAGCAGCCCCCCAGGGGAGAGACCTGCGTTAGTTAGTGTCTTTGCCTAGCTCATTTTTTCAGTCCCCTCATCAGGCATGGCTGCCCCGATGTTTACCTGTGGGATGAATAATTAATGTGTTCTACCTGCTCTCTCATCTCAATGAGATGGACCTCTAGCTAATTAGAGAGAATCGTTTCTCGTACAACCTGCACTGGAGACAACTGCAGCAACAACAATAACAGCGAGAGTGGCAGCAAAAAGTTTCCCGAATAAAAAGGTGTTTCTTGCACCGTCGGTGCAGCAGAGTGTGTGTGTTGGCTGCTGTTGGAGAAGCGTTAAACCAATTTAGGCGCAGCAGTGGTCTCGAAGGGGCTGGGCGATTATTAATCCTAGGCCTCCCCAAGGGGGACTAATGACTCGACAGCACTCTCTCTTTTTCACTTTCTCTTTCGCTCTTCCTCTTTCTCTCACCATCTCGCTCATTTCCATGCTCTCTCCTGCACAGTCAGCATAAAGAATACACAAAATGGTTCTGATGTGCTCCTGAGCCCATTAGTCTAACACTTAGAATTTAAAGTGCCCGTGAAATGGTTGGACGTCCGTTGGTCGTTATTTGATTCCATGTGTCGGCACGGTGTTAGGCGGCACGATGGTACAGTGGGTAGTTTTGCCACATGACGGCTCGCCGGTTCGATCCCGAGCTCAGGTTACTGGGCGAAAGTTATCCACGGATCTGTGTGGGATTCCGTCGAGGTCTCCGGGTTTGTTCACACTTCCAAGAAGCACATTGGTACATGGATTGCGTAGTGTATACAGGGATATGCACTGTGATGGTGTCAGGGTGTATTCCGACCTCGCACACAGTGTTCCTCCAGATCCATCTCAACCCTGACCAGGATAGAGATGTTCTCAGGCTGAATGAATGTTGGTGTAAATTAGTCGAGACATTTAATTGGCACCGCAGTTTGGAAAGTACTAAACCCCTGCCATGCCAAGCTACTATTACACCCTGCTTAATGTATTAGGTTTCTTTTTCGAAGACATTTGGTGAGCTTGCTTTTCTCCTGGTCTATTTGCTTTTGTAGGAGCAGGCAGGAGGCAGCACGGGGCTTTAACACAGTATAGAGTAAACCTAACGTGAGCGAGGTGGAGGGATATTTTAAAGGCTTGTTATTTCAAGGCAGCTGTTGCATGTCCTGGCAGTGGCTTTTTCGATTACTGACCTCTCTCGTCCAGCGCCGTGCCAAAGTCAGCTAGCTAAGTAGTGAGAAGGGCTGCAACACCATTCAATTCCCCTCTGTGGGAAACGCTGCACAGCGTGTAACTCAAATCCTGCCATCATGCCTGCCTTGCCTGTTCAGACTGACTTATGGCATGCAGCAGGAAAAGGTGTGAGTGTGTTTTTGAAAGCTCTGGTTTTGGGTTTGTAGTATCCCTACAGAGTCTAATTGCAGCCTTAATGTCGAGAAAAAAGTGCATATAATGAGACTGATAATGTAGATCTTGTTTAAAAATGTACACTTGATACCCCATGATCAACACTGACCAAAAAAGGATAGTGTATACGCATCAGTTGCTAAAGGGAAAATGAGTCAAAGTGGCGAGAAACACCGTAGGAGAAATTGCGAAAAGGGCGGGTCGGGAAGAGCTGAAAGCCGATTCCGTCTACATCGACAGGATTATCTTCGCCAGAGAGCATTTTTGAGTCTCTTTTTTTTTCTCCAGCCTCCATACAGCAAATTGGTAAACTGATTAGATTGAGATTAGTGCATGCTGATAAGAGATTGGATGGATATACTATTGAGATTAAACGGATAACAAGATCAACTGATAGAGGAGTTGGGCTATTGCGTCTTCCTCTTCCTCTGCTTTCTCGAGCTCTGTTGTAATTAAGGCTGTAAGGTGTGTGCATAATCAAATAAATAAATAATGGTGGCGTGATGCGATAATGAATTAATACATTACAAGAAGAGAATAAATAAGCTCCAGCTAATTGCACAAGATGGGTCTTTTTCATTAGCCATTTTTTTTTTTTTGGAGGAAATCTCATTATATGCATCACAAACTATAATCCTTCTTTAGAAATATGTAAATTTACCCAGAGTGGAAAAAGAAGGAGCGGTGATGCTTCTGAATAGCAGTTTGTCATGTGCACGTGTTTTGGCTTTGCCCGCCACCTCGTTTGTCTGAGACGTGACCGAAATCTTGTAGACTCTTCCCTGGAAGTATAACATGACAACGATTCACCTCCGCCTGTCCAGGAATACCTGAGTGGCACTCAGACGGAACTGGATTTGGGCTGGGACGGCTATCCTGCATCACCGCCTCCATGTGAGATTATATACATATATATATATCACAGAGCTGTTGAGCTTCTGATTGGTCAGATTGATTTATTATTATTTTTTGACATATTCAAAGCCCAGGTTCTTCTAATCGTTTCCATAGTAACAGCACATTCAGAGATGGTGGTTGATGATGGTGGATGCACCATATAAATGTGTGTGGGTTTTTTTTGTAACTTTACAAGACAGAAATAAAAGAGAGGCTGGTGAGAGAACGAGCGTTTATTGCTGCTGTAACGTATGTAAGCAATAAGATGAGTTTGGATATTAAACGTAACTGTAAAAAAATGATGTAGGCAAAGTGCCGTGATAAAACACAAATAAATAAAACACTAAAAAATAAAAAAATAAAACTTCTGCTTCATCACCTCACGCCACTGTTGATGATTTTCCTATAACAGCAGGACACAGGGTTTTATTTTATGATGCCAGGGCACCGTTCAAACATTTTGCCACACCGTTTCCTTGATAAAATGCGCTCTGGAAGCCTGTAATGAAAATGCGGGAGAGCAGATTTTAATTGTGACGGAAAATCACCTCGTCTGCTCGTTTGCCGTAATCTCCCAAGTACGTTCTGTCAAAGCTCGTATAAATACTACTGTATATCCTGATGCAAATCAACAAATATTAATTGTTAGCCAGATAAACACATCTATAGTAATTAGATCAGAAAACAGATACGGGGCCTGATCATGTTGTGCATAATTACTGCAGAGAAACAACGCATGTCTATTAAGCCTCATTACGGATCTTCCATGGCTAGCAATCCAATTACCGCTAGTTTGTATATCAGAGTAAAACAGGCAGATCAGGGATAGGCAAGAGCTTCGTCAGTGTGGCCGAGATCTGCTGCGTTTCACCTGAGGCGGCTCCTTTTTTATTTCTTTTTTTACAAATCATCTAAGTCGGTTTGATTTGCATTAGAGTTTATTTTAAGAGAGACGTCTCAAAAAGCAAGAAATCTAGACATAGATTTAGATCCTAATGAGAAATTCACAGGCCACAGAGGCGAAAGAAGAAACCTGAATGTGAATAAGAACATTTACAGCATTTGGCAGAAGCCTCTATCCAGAACAACTTACATTTTATCTCATTTTATACAAACTTAAGGGCCTTGCTCAGGGGCCCAGCAGTGTCAGCTTGGTGGACCTGAGAGTTAAACTCTCTAACCTTCTGATCAGAAATCTAACCCCTTAGCGACCACACCCGTTAATAAGTCTGATGAGTCTTTATGTGGGATGAGTCTTCATGATTACAGCAGCAGTTTTTAGATACTTGACATTTCCAGTTTCTCATTATTTACCATGGCGCTTGTAAATCCGTATTCGGTAAATGTTACGGCGTATCCTTCTTGACTTCTGTTGTTCGAGTCAGAGTCACACGAGGAACTAGCAGGGGTAGCAACGTAATGGCAACACACAGCATCTGAATTCACACTCACAGAAGTCCTCCTTTTGTAAAAAATAAACGGATAAAAAAAAAAACTTAAACAATAAACACGGACACGAGCTGATGTTAGGAAGTGCAAATCGAACGATTTATTCCCGGCGGCTGTTGGACAGTAGCCGTGGATTTGCCTCTAGCATCACGGTAGCGTACATTATCCGTACAGTACAAAGAAGCTTTCCTCTTTTCATTTTTTTTTTTTTAAAGAACCTTTTCCTCCATTCACTTCCCCGACTCAATTACATCTCTCTGATTTAGTCGGCCCGAGCGGCTCAACCCCTGCAGGAGAGGGAAAAGGTTTATCGAGATCAAATCGCAAAACTTTCTTTTAATTAACAACACACTGAAGGGTATTTTTTTTGCCCCCCCCCCAAAAAAAGATAGAAAACAACCATCCGTTTTTTTTTTTCCTATTAAGGAGAAATGTCAAGCGCGGTGTCTCGCGCAATAGGCTAAGCATGTCCCTTTTTCGCTGTCCCTCCTGACATTGCAGGCTAATTTTTCATGGTTATTTGAACTGGAAAATGAAAGAGAGGTTTGCGATTATTTCCTATAAATGACAACACAATCGCATTACGCTTCGCTACAAACAGGGAAGAGGATATTGCCTTTTCATATTTCATGTGGAAGTAATGGATGGGTTATGCAAAGAGGGCCCGAAAGAAAGACAAATGGAGAAAGATAGCGGCGAATATTTGATTTGTATTAGAAAGGTCCCTGAGAGTGGGACAGACGAGGCGAGTTTCGTGTTTTTTTTCTTCCTTTTTTCAATAACCGGCGGCGGTCGTGAAGATGCTCCAGAGTGTGTGCACAATGTAATCATCGGATTTCCATAGCGGATTGCTATTAGCGCCGGCCGGGGTGGAACTGTAATGATGGGTTGCGTGTGTGTAGGGGGACGGTGTTTGCTGCACACAGCGGTCTCTCTTTTCTCTCTTTTTTTTTCTCTCTTTTTTCCGTACTGGAAAGATGCTGCGGTGCGAGTCGTTCACTCTGCGGCTTTGAACTTTGAGCTGTCACAGATTCCAGATCTGGAAAGTTTCACTACAGCCAATAAGAGCAGAGATGCTGAGTACACAAACACATCAATACATCCCTCTCTCTCTCCCTCTCCCTCTCTTTCTCTCTCTCTCTCTCTCTCGCGCACGCTTAGATTCCTTAAAATGATGATCGATTAACCAAAGAAAAAAATATATATATTCAGAACTCTTGGATATTCTGTTTTATCAGCTAATGCGCTCTTATAAACTTTCATCAGCGCAATAAGCAGCCAAGTGCTTGGCCCCCTTGTGACAGGATGCTGTGTGTGTGTGTGTGTGTTGTGTGTACACACATATACGCATACACACAACGTACACCTAGGAATCGATTTCGGGGAGCCGACACCTCCTAGCGAGCGGTCAACACACAGACCGAGCGACTACAAAGATATGCAAATCTCCGCACTCGATAAATCAACAGGCGGTGGATCTTTTTCAGACGGCTCTCCGTTCAGGCCTGCGGTGTCCAAAGAGAAATGTAAACAGATGAGCAGAACATTAACGGACAGGCTCAGACCTCATGGGTGTGTGTGTGTGTGTGTGTATACCTGCTTGCTTGGCTTGCTCTTTTTATTTATTTATTTATTTATTTATTTTCCGTGAGTGAAGGTCCCTCATGAAGAGATGCCAAGTGTTTGGCAGGTGCTTTACGTTCTTATAGAATTTTTTTTTTTTCTACTGACAAATATGAGATCTGTGTTATAGACCTGGGGTCAACTTCTGGACGCTGCAAAGTATTTCTGGAAAAATAGTGTGTGTGTGGGGGGGGGGCGTTCAGAAGCGTTAGGTTTGTAAACATGAATCGTCACGGCTTCTGTGAAATCATGGAAACAATTTTATTTAAATGTGTTTAAGCTTATTGGACTACAGAATCAACAAAGACATTCGCTCAGACTTTAGATTTTTTAGATTAAAAAAAAAAGTATTTAATTCACACTCTGGTCTGATTAATGACTTTGACTTGTTTTTTTACTGGTCTTTTTTATTTATTTTATTTTTTCATATTTATTTTATTTATTATTTTTAATTTTTTAAAGTATTTTGGGACAGTTACTAGTTGATGATGGTCATTTTTATTTATTTTATATTTATTTTATTTATTATTTATTATTTTATTATGTCATTTTTGGACACAAAAGTGCATTTATTCAAGATCAGAACCGAATCCTAACCACATCGACTCGCTTTTGCTTTAAAATGATTCAGGTTGACACCAGATTTGTATTTTTCTTTTAAATATCCCTCGTATACAGTGAAAGCGTACGGATGTGCTGCTCACGATCATTAACAGCAGCTCTGTGTCCGAACCCCGAACACGTGGAGTGATGAGCGATGAACTAAACAGCTGTGACAATTTCAGGTTATGTGATTTTTATATCCATTTTTTCCCACCCAATGAAAAATCAATACTTTTTTTTCTGTGGATATTCAGAGCACGGTCGTGCTTTCAGCGCTGATGGGGTTAGGTGTGTGTGTGTGTGTGTGTGTGTGTGTGTGTTGGGGGGGGTAGATTGCGAGGGTGGGGGGAGCTCAGTGAGCTGTCACAACTGTACCATCGCATTTTCCAAGCCAGTGGTGAATATTTCAGATTTGATGTGACTGTCCTTCACGACAGCACCGATGTCCTCTATACCCTTTCTTTTCTTTTTTCCTCTTTCCTTCCTTCCTTCCTTCCTCTTCCTCCTCCTTCTCCTCGTCCTCTTCCTCTTAAGTGGTGTGAATTGAGTGGAGAGAGAGAAAAAACCCAGGATTAAAAAGAGTGCCAGCTCGGGGGAATGAAAGCGAGAGGAGAGTTCCTCTGTCCGTTGAGGGGGAAGAGCACTGATGTCCATCTGGTCTGTCTTTGTGTACCAAGATGTCCTCGAGGCCAGTCCGGAGAAGGGCAGTGAAAAGCGCAGTCCATAAACACACACACACACACACACTGTCTGTTCATGTGTGTGTGAGTGTGTGTGTGTGAGAGACGCTCTCAGAAAGCCTTGCTGACATTAACCCACTTTCCAGCAGCCAGTCCAGTTCAATCTATAGCATGATGGTCATTTGATTTGATTTGTATTTTGTTTATTTATTCGTTTGTTCATTCATTTATTCATCTTTCAGTCCATCCCAGGAACGCTGGGTGGAAGGCCAAAACTCCATTCACACATTCAGTCATTCACACCATCCAATTTTAAAGTGGAATAACACCCCGAGAACCCGTGAGCCGGACCTGATGGTGGACCTTCGTCCCACCTGCTACTGTACATCAACAAAAAAAGAAAATGGCGGCCATGATAATCAGTAATTAGTTTTCATATTTCGTTATCGAGAAATTTTCTGTCGGAAACGTTAAGGAGAAGCCGTGGGTGCTGGTCGCGGTGCGAGCAAATTAGGTTTGCGGATCTCTAAAACAAATCCCGTCTGCGTGTGATCCCAGCTAAGCACCAAAAGTGACTTTGAAAAGGCTTGAGGGATCAAATTAAGTATTGCACTGGAGGATAGGGGAGGGGAGGGGCTGAGGAGGGGGTGTGGAAGGGGTTACGGGGTTGAATATGAGGAGGAGGAGGGGGGTATTTGGGGAGAGGGTGGTAAAGGGGAGCCCCTTGGGTTGAATTGTTCTAGGGTGGCGTGAGTTTTCCCTCCTGTTTGTGATTAACTTTGCTGTTTAAACTTTCTAGTTATTAGCCTCGCAGGCCACTCGAGAGCTGAGGTGCCTCCTGCCTCTATCTCCATCTCTCCTCCTTCTCCTCCTCCTCCTCCTCCTCCTTCTTTTCTTCTCCTCTCTCCTCCCTCCTTTCTCCTCCCTCTCCAGCACAGAATATTCATTCACATTTAGATCACGGGGTCACGCTGGGGCCAGAGAGGAGCGAGGCGCATGGATTTTTTTTTAGGAGCCCGCTCGGGGATCCGTCCGGCGCGTAACTCGGCCTCAGCCCTCCGAACGGAAAAGGTAGTCCACTTGCTTTCAGTGCCATGTTTAAGAGAAGTAGTGTGTGAAGTAGTAGTGGGTGTGTGTCAGATGTGGAAGGGTGTGTGTTGTGTGTGTGTACGTGGATCTGTGGGATGTGTCTGAGGTCTGAGTGGAAGGGTTGTAGAGGAAGGCAGGGATAGAAGGAGGGCGTGTGTATGTGTGTGTGTGTGTGTGTGTGTGTGTGTGTGTGTGTGTGTGTGTGTGTGGTACTGAGTGTGGTCAGCGCGTGTTGCTCTGTGACGTTCAGGTCTCTAAGCATGACTCATGCTCTGTGTTTATGGTGGCAGAAGACTTTATCTAATATACACCACAGTGTGTGTGTGTGTGTGTGTGTACAAGCACAGTATAAATATTTAGTGTTTAAATCCATTGCATATGTTAAATCTTTATTATGAGGTGAGATTATAAAGCTTTTTTTTTTTTGGATGTTGGTTCTCCGTTTTGTTTGTGTTTTATTTTCTCCAGCCGGACCGTTGTGCGTCCATCCGGATCTTTTAATGCGCTGTTTGTTCTGGTATATATGTGTGTGTGTGTGTGTGTGTGTTTTAGAAAGCAAAAAAAAGGGGGGGGGGAAGGGGTTCACATGTGGACGGTTCACAGTGGTGCTGATATGAAGACTGGGCAATGCATGAAATCCCCCAGCATGGGCGCCTGTGCCTCCATTGTCCCTCAGACCCCTTCTGTCATTTTCATTTTCCGCCGCCCGGTCCGGAGTCAGTCCGGCTTTGATATAGGGAAGGGGTGCGGGAGCAAAGAGGGAAGGGGTGTCAAGCATTAAGGAAGGGGTAGTGGGGTAGGGGTGTAAGGAGGGGTGTGTGTGTGTGGGGGGGGGTGTTATGGATGGTGGAGGGGGTTAAGGGATTCGGAGGAGGGGAAGGGATCAAAATAAAAAAAGAAGAAGAAGAAGAAACCAGACAGGCAGAGAGATAGAGTCCATGAGGTGTGAAATACGATTGCTTTTTTTTTTTTTTTAGCTTTTTTTATCCGACAGCACGGCTCGAAAGAAAAAGGAAGCTGTCCGGAGCGGGATACGGAGATGGAAAAACAGAAAACGGGAATTTCGGAAAGGAAGCCGAGGATTTCCAGTGACTGTCGATATTACACGATAAGCAGTAGCTTGATGATCTTGAAGGAAAACTCCTCCCTCAAACATACTGAATATTTAATTTTTGGAATCTGTCGCGTCTCAAACCTCTTAAGTCTGATATAATTTTTTTTTTTTAGAAATACTGAACTCCCAGAAAGCAATGCAGCAATGTGACCTAGCAGCTAGTTAGCGATTGACGTCAGAGTTAGCATGAAAGTCTGAGCACAGTGGACAGACGAGAAGGGAAGGCTAAAGTACTAAAGCGCCGCTGCATCACTCGAAGCGAAGGCTAAACCCCAAAAAAACGCACCACTGACAAGCAGGCAGTCGAACGGCATTGTGGGTAATGTAGACCTGAATGTAAATGAAAAAAAAAAGATAAATTAAATAGACGCCATTGAGGATACTAAAT
This sequence comes from Hemibagrus wyckioides, assembly GCF_019097595.1. NCBI lineage: Eukaryota > Metazoa > Chordata > Actinopteri > Siluriformes > Bagridae > Hemibagrus > Hemibagrus wyckioides. The sequence continues at coordinate 3,092,118 of NC_080719.1, forward strand.
ATTAATAAAGACGAGTCAAGGTTCAGGATGGATTTTTCCTCTAATAAGAATAACGAGACAGACCCGGAGCTCATGCCTCGGTAGAAAGCTGCAGGTCTTCCTTCAGTCTTTCAATATCAGGTGAATTTCTGCTTGACCTTTTTTCTGAAGGATTGCACACGCTCCAGCAGGGACTCGAGGTTTGCTCGTGCGAACGTACGCGCCGGCCATCCGGTCGAGCTAGCGAGCGCCGGAGAGCAGTGGGCAGCATGTATTATTTATTTGGTGGTTTGCGCCTGTCAGTACGATTAGTATGTGTGTAATCACTGCTTCTTCCTCGGGAAAGGAGAGGCTCGGCTTTCTCATCTGAAGGTAATCTCGCTGTCTTCTGAGTCTCATCTCCGACGCTTACTTCCTGCCCAGCATCTGCTTTTGTCATCTGCGCATATTTCTCTTGCCATTTTTTTTCTCCCTGAAACAGCCTTGTACTGTATCTGTCTGCCCCTTCCTCCATCCATTATGTGTGTGTGTGTGTGTGTGTGTGAGGCTTGCCTATTCCCAGCTTGTATAGGGTGACACCTATAGGTCTGTCAGAGCCCCTACATTGTATGTATATATATATATATATATATATATATATATATATATATATATATATATATATATATATATATATATTTGTGTGTGTGTGTGTGTGTGTGTGGACGTTTTCCTGTTTAAACAGAATCCTAATGCTGACCCTTTTTCACCATTTCATACACTTTATTTCATCTTCTTCTGCCATGTAGTGGATTTATTAAAGATTAGATCAGAGCAAAGGTTTAATATTATCGAATGATCAAGGTTAATTAATACGATTAACTGAAAAAAAAAAACCCTCACACTAGCCACCCGACGTTATTATTATTTTATTTTATTTTTTACTTAGTTAGAGTTACAGCTTGACCTCGGTTTTCCTCCCAGCGTTCCTCCTCCCTGCGTCTTCAGCCTCCTCTCGTGACCTTTCATTAATTATCACTGGCCCGAGTTTAATCATTGTGTAGTACCGCAGCACGGCAGATGAGATGAAGGATAGACGCAGGCGTCCGGCACTTAAAGACGTGGAGCTCGTCTGGAATTAAACGTCTACGTTTCTGCATATATTACGCGGGTTTAGCGTGCGAGGTGCGTGGAGAGAGAGAGAGAAAGAGAGAGAGAGAGAGTCATATATCTTGATTAAAAAACTAAATGAAGAAGTCGTGTAGAGGCGAGGGAGAGGAAGAGGAAGACAAAGCATGAGAGATAGAGCAGAGCTCGCTGACCGAGGCCGGCCTGGGAAACGTTAAAGTGACAGCTGTGTGAGTTTTAATGGACTTGAGTTTTAATGTGTGGAGACAGAGAGAGAGAGAGAGAGACAGAGAAAGAGAGAGAGAGAGAAAGAAAAGAAAGAAAGAGCGCATGTACCTGTGCAAAGTAGGAATTAGACACATGGTTAGCTCTTCCAGAGGTGAAAATGTACTCGAGGATTATTGTGTAATCTGCGTGCCTCCTTCCCTCTCTCTCTCTCTCTCTCTCTCTCTCTCTGTCTCTCTGTGTGTGTGTGTGTGTGTGTAGCGTGAGGTGGATTTTGTCGGATGGGGTTTGTCTCGAGCCCCGAGCGGTGGCTATCATCCCTGTTTCCATGGCTTAGACCCGCCTCACCAGCTCAAGGATGTGCTGCGCCGAGTGGAAATCGCCGGTTGCCTAGGAAACATAATAGAACGTACACATTTATGAAAGAATAAAAAAAAAGCAATATATAGGGTGTAATCTGCGGAGAGCGCTTAAATCAGCGTTTAAAAAAAAACAGAAAAAAAATCCGATTGTTCCACTTAAATACTTTTGTTTAAACGAAGGATCGGTCCGTTCCGAGCAGCAATAAGCCCTAACAACGTAATCCATATCAGCATCATTTGCCCAGCTTCCTCCACACACACACACACACACACACACAGACAGCACACAGCACAGAGCAAAGCAGAGAGAAACGAAGTATCGAACCCAGGCGTTACCTGCGCCACTGCTCACTTATCGAACTGCTTTGTTTCTGAGCAACAAAAATCGACTTTGAACTACGACCGGCGCAATTTGCGTTTATGAAACACAGCAGATCTGTTTAGCGACGCCATCCGGTGATGTAAAAATCACTGTTGCGTTTACAACAAGTCCATTCGCACCTTGTCTCGTTAAGGTTGAGGGGGAAAAGATGCAGTGTTCCGGCGGTGAGCTGAAAAAGACCTGAAAGAGCTTCTCGTTTCCTCGTAGTGTCATTTTAATAAACAACTCTTTTTATTTATTTATTTATTTAGGTGTTTAACCCTAATAACTGTTTTTTATCATTCATCCGACACGCCTTTAACCAGTCAAAAAAATCTTTTTTTATTTTTTTAAACTTATATCACGCGTCAACGTTTTGCAATTTACGTAACATTGATTTTTTATTTTTGTTTAAACTGATAATTTCCCGCCGTTCTTTAATTCTCACCACAAGGTTATACTTTCAATGCGGCCTTCTCGTGTTAAACATCAAGAAAAAGTGAATGAAATAAACTCTTTTTCTTTTATTGATCGTTTCCAGGAAGTTGTTCAACCTGTGACTTAGGGATTAGTCTTAAATATTTCAAGGTGGGCGTGGGAGGGGTTAAGGTAAAAAAAAAAAAATGAATTGAATAAAAAAATAATAATAATAAAAAATTATGGGCAATTTGAAAAAAAAAAAATTCAATATTACGGTATTTTAAAGTAAAAATTTGTAGATTTTTTTTTTACATTTTAAGTGATGTTTTTGATGTAGGTTGTCACGAAGGGAAGTTTAAAACACATTTTTTTTAGCTTGAATTTAAATACATATAGACGTAAGTGAAGCTTTATTCAAGCATCTCGATAATTAAGCATTCTAAGCTTCCTGAAAAAATGTGTTGCTTGGCCCTCGGTGGTCGTAGAACCTTCAAGAGTTCGGCCAGAGGTACGAGCCCTTAAGAGCGTCCGCAGAGGCACAGTAATATAAAGTTTAATGGATTATCTGGTGGCTGTCGGAGCTGAGGCATGCGATTCAGGTTTCACGTCCGAGCCCGAAGGCCCAGGCGAGTCTTCAGACAGCTGGAACATTATTGGATGGTAAAAAGTGTTTTAAGTTCGGGGTTTGGAGTGCGGTGATGGAGCGCTCGGGCCAGCTGCACTAAACCACAACGGGATGAATATTTGAACAGAAGCTATTGTTGCTGCGTCGATATATCAATCGCCAGGCAGGTAGAGAGGAACCAGGATTTTTTTTTTAAAGGAGGGGGAGTTAAGTGTAAGTGTAAGTGTGTGTGTGTGTGTTTGGGGGTGTGTGTTGGGTTCAAACGACATTTTAAGTACATTTGCTGAGAATTAGCTGACTTGTGTAATAACCGATAAGGTGTATTGACCGGACAGTAATGCGGTTCAATCGATGGAGGGCGTCTTAGTGTGCAAACACGGACCGAGGATTGGGGGGGGGTGTGAGGAAGGGGGAGAAAGGGGGCTCGAGGAGGTAGGAGGCTTGCACGAGGGAGGAGAAAAAAAAAAGATTGATGCTCACTTTATTACCTGTTTTTCAGCGTCTTCCTCCGGCTTTACTTACACATAGCATTATTGGAGATCCATTGTTAGGAGTTTGCTGCTTTTAAGCGGGGCTGATCTATCGAACCGAGGGCTTTTAAAGACGGTTACAGGGGATTTCTGTTTGACTTGGCGAAATAAAATGAATTGTGGCCCCCTGTTTTAAAAAATTCATGATTCCTTTCTATATATTTTTTTTATAGATATCTAGTGCATTAGCACGGGTTTAAGGAAAGAGTTCGAGCCAGATATCGTCGGTGAGAAGTCGAAGGAGACTTGCGGCTCGGGACTGCAATTATGATTGTAGGGAGAAGGTTCCAGAAGGGAGGAGAAAAAAAGGGAAATCTCTCGCTCGTCTGTTGAAGTTGAAACAGGCTCTTCGCACAGTTATTTTTCCTGTCTGCATACTTTGGCGTTTGGAAAATGTGTCTATGTCTCTACCACATGTGTGCGGTGTGTGTGTGTGTGTGTGTGTGTGTGTGTGTGTGTTTTCTCTGCAGTTTTATGTACATATTAAAGCAGAGGAAGCTATAAAGATATTTGTGTCATGGACCTGCATAAATGAAGAATTATATACTTATAAAGAGAGCCGTAAAAATGATGGCAGTAACAATGACTATAATTACAAAAGCAAAAATCTAAAAAATAAATAAATAAATAAAAAATCTAATAAGTAATAAACACTTAGTCTTATTTGCTGCTGGTAAATTTAAAAAGGGGGAAGAAAAAAAAAAGTTAATTACGGAGCATGCGATGAGGGTGATGAGGGAAAGGCCTCCACCCTCGGTCTTTGTGAACACGTCTCAGCCAATGCTATCGCTGTGCGCCGCTGTAGAGGAGGGAGGAAAAAAAAAAAAAGACGCCGCCGTCCCTTTAAGTGCTTCCACCAATTCTGATGGGGTGGTGATTTACATATCCCGTCCTCTCCTCCCCCTTCAGGCGAGCTGAGTGAGGATGTGGAGGCTGCCAGCGAGACCACCACAGACCAGGAGGACCAAACCAAAGACAGAGAGTGTGGGGGGGAGAAGGAGCTCACCAAAGGGACAGGTAAGGCCTATCTTAACTCAGTCTGAAGAGGGTGAGGAGGGGGTAGAGGGGTGCATGGGGAATGGCGGGAGGTGGGTAGGGGGCGGGGTATTCATATAACACAGGGATGAGGTTGGGCAAGACACGTGTTTATTTCTCCAGAGTACCCAGAGTAACCATTTTTATCCTCGGCCTACATTCATTAACTAATTACACCTTTTACCACATCTTTTTTTTTTCTTTTTTGGAAGCTAGAAACGACTTTCCTTGGATCAGACTTAATTTAATAGCTTTTCAGTTTTCACTCTGGAGGATTTTTTCAGTTCGTCGGAATTCCCTGATAAATTAGCCCGATCTGATGAAGTGACAAAAACACGTTCGGTCTCCGTAGGGTTTGGGGGCGGAGCTTAGGGCGCTCAACGTTTGACTTACAGACTCACGTATTTTGAGGAGAGGGCTCGTTGAGGAGAAAGAAGAGAGGGAGGAGGAGGAGAAGGGTGGTGATGGTGGCAGGTGCAGGTGTCAGGTTGCATGAAGAGGTGTGTTGGGGTAAAGGGGGGCAGGTCAGACTATAAATCAGGGTTTTGCTTTGGTTTTTTTTGCCGTATGTGAGGCGGCGGAGCTGGAGGCTGGAGGCTGGAGAGAGGCCGAGGATTTGAGAAGGATTGTGTGGAGACGGTGTGCGGAGGTAGTATGACGCTCGCACTGTGCTGAGTGGCGTGACGGAGACGACGCAGGACGTGTGACACTGCGTGAGGTCACGTGTATGGCTCCGTAGCTTCGGCGCGTATCATTCAGGGCGTAACAGTTCAGCTGTAGTGAACCTTCGCTGTTTGGTATTTTCTTCAACGTCCTGTTAAACGAAGGTGCTTTTATATATTTAAAGGAAATAATAATAATAATAATAATAATAATAATAATAATAATAATAATAATAATTAATTTTAAATTAAATAATATCAAATTAAATATTAAAGTCATATTTAAAAATATTTCTTTACATTTTATTTTAGATTTATGTGCAATGTTATATGTTGGTTTAAACAATGAGCAACAATATTTACAAAAATATAAATAAATATTTTTTATTTTCATTTTTTATTATTTATTTATTTTATTTTTATTTATTTATTTTTAATTTATGTTATTATTTATTTATTTTTGTTTATTTTATTTATTTTTTCACTTGTAGCTAAATCAGTGCTAGCCATGCGTAACGAAGATGGAGGAAAAAAACTAACGACATGCCACAGCATGCGACGTGAATCCTGCAGATGGAGAGAAATCCTTCATCCCTTCTCTATACTCCATTTCGACTCCGACATCATTCCAGACGAAAATCAGAATAGAAACAATCCGGACCGTTTGCATACGATTCATAATTTATGCGTAAAAGTCTGAATAAAGTTCTTTGCCGTGTTTGAAGCCAAATCTTTGTGAAGGAAAAAAAAGAAAAAGAAGCCTCTTTGATATTCCAACTTTTTTAAAATGAAATATTAAAGGAGCCTGAGCTGTTTGTGCGCTTTGAGCGAGTGGCGCTCTCCCTTTGATGGGCAGACGTAACGATATGCAAAAATAATGTGAAATATATAAAATAAAGCGTTAAAAACGAGCCGCGCCATTAATAATTCAGCCCTACCTGTGGTGCTGTGGGAAGATGACTCTTCACATTAGGACCCCTGCATTTTGTTTCTGAAAGGCCCGCAATTTGATACAAGAATATTTTTCCATTTCTTTCCAGCCCTCCTCCCTGCTGTCAGTCGCTAATCACCAAATAAGTGTGTTTCTGTGTTTTCACCAGAGAGCGACGTGCTTGCGTATGAAAAATTCACAGGCTTCCCAGCAGCTTATTAGAAACACTTAGTTTAAAAATAGCAGCAGCGTTACGAAGCCAGGTCTAGGTGGCGTTTGATGTCTGAAGAAAAGGTGGAAGGGGGAGGAAAGGCATGCGAGCAGGGGGATGGAGGATGGAGGTGAGAAACCTGACGGCGTTGTGATCTCACATGCAGGTTACGGCTTAATGGAAGTTGTTTTTACTTATTTATTTATTTATTTATTTATTCATTTCTGTCCGACGGCGTATGACGAGCAAGAACGGTTTACTTAACTCTTGTTTTTTTTTTTGGACTGAGCCGCGTTACACACGCCGCTAAGCTGTAATTTCCAGGCTCTGTTATTAAGTTCTGTGATTAACATTATTGAAGTTGCCTCTCGTCCCTGGAACCTGGTGCTTTCGCAAATGACACTCGCTGTCAGATAGAGAGCATTAGCGCCCAAAAAAAAAAAAAACGTCTTTCTTCCCTCGTTTTTTTTTTTTTTTTTAAAGCTAACGTCAATCTGATGGCTGTCTTTTTTTTTTTCTCTTTTTTTTTTCCTCGAACTGACATGACAGTGCTGCTCACAATTCATTAAACGCATTTAGAAAGACACAAGAGAGCCTGCTCGCATGTGTTAAGCATGTCATCTGCTAAAAGACTGCGTTTGTTTGTCATCAAACACGCTGACGCTTTTTAAACTCGCTGACAGCAGGAGAGGAAAAGAGAGTTCGTAATTATTCGGCGTTAAAGGTGAGACGTAAAGACGCCGCTTCGGGTTGGTTTTTTTTTTTATCTGCAAGAGGTGATGTGATTAACGGTGTTTGTGGCACTTTTTGAAATCTGGATTCTGATTGGTCAATAGTTTGCTGATTAGTGTTCTAAGACGGCAGCTGTGACTGTAGCGCAGCTGAGACAAAAAACAAACAAACATATAATCATTGATATAGTGACGTTTTTTTTCTTTTCTTTTGTTTTTCATAAATTACAATGATATTTCGGGCCGCATCGTGGCTTAGTGGTCAGCACTGTTGCCTCACAGCTAGAAGGTCCTGGGTTTGAATCCTGGCCTTTCTGTGTGGAGTTAGCATGTTCTCCCTGTGCTTGTGTGGGTTTACTCTGGGTACTCAGTCCAGAAAACATGTACCTCAGGTGGGTTGGTAATTCTAAACTGTCCGTATGTGGTGGTCTGGTGTACCCCTGCCTTTCACCCCATTGTATGCTGGGATAGGCTCCAGCAGATCCCTGTGACCCTAATTAGGAAGCAGGTATAGACGATGGATGGATAATGATATTTACAGAAGGAGTCTCCAGTGTCAACACTTCAGAGTTAAAGCTGTGTAACTTGACATTTCCTGACCATCTTCAAGAGCAGTTTATGCTTCAGGAATTCTCAGTGACATGATGACCTGTTTTTTTTTTTGTTTGTTATTCTGTATTTGTTACTGTTTATGGTATAACGTACATGAGAGCTAATTTGTTTCATGCTATGTTGAAAGTAACTATAAACAGATTAAAAAAAATCCGTCCTGTCATCGTTAGTAAAACGATGTCCTGTAAGACAAACCGAATTCTTACAGGAAACGAATCATCTTCTATATGATAACGTTACAGCCACACGGTTGTTGATTATTTTCCTGTAACAGCGCTACACGGCAGCAGTGCTTTACCCGATTCACATCAATATTTCCCTAGTGCTAGTTTTTAAAACTAAAACACACAAATAACTCCGAAAGGTTTGTGTAAAAAAAAAAAAATTGAAAAAAATGAAAAAGAATCAAATACAACTGAATCACTGAATCATCTTAAGGAATCGAATGGCTGAAGAATCAAAAATGGTTACAGATTATGATTCAAACCTTCCACATAAGCACTGCAGCAGGGGTTATAAAATATTTATAAAAGGCCACAGCCTCATCACAAACATCGTCCTCACCTAGCAGAGGCAGAATTAGTCAAACGGAGGGATTGTGCTATGATATGATGGGAACCTTTCTCTTTCTTCATGTTTTAGATATAAAACATATAATAAGACTACAGATATAAGCATACAATATACATGTATATATATATATATATATATATATGTATATATATATACATATATATATATATATATATATATATATATATATATATATATATATATATATATATATATATATATAAGCTAACACACCTACACCTAGGCTGAAGAGAGAGAGAGAGAGAGAGAGAGAGAAAGAGAGGTTGAATGGGGGGGGGTTAGAGAGCGAGCAGAATAGAAGCAATGAGGTGGGGCAAAAAAAGACGAGTGCGATTGTTAATATACTTAAGGGCTTGCCGGAGCTGCCACAATATGATTTGACGTGTTTAACATAAATATACAGGGAGAGCTGTGACTGAGGTGCTTTTTCTATAAGGGTGGAGGGTGGGGGGTAAGAAGGAGGGATAGAGAAAGAGGGAGGAGGAGGAGGAGCAGGAATGGAGGTCCCGAGCAATTGAGGTTTATGAATAATTCCTTGCAAACCCCCCTCCCCAATCTCGTTTCATCGCATCGTCCCTGACTTTTAAATTACTGGAGCCGGAGCGAGGGAGGAAAAATAATTTTGCAGAGCAGGTCATCCGGATTGTGACACCGAACACAGCAGCCAGCCAAATTGGTTCCATCTCTTTTCTCTTATATATTTACTCAGATGTATGAATCCTGGAGAAAGGATACACACGGGAGAGTGTGTGTGTGTGTGTGTGTGTGTGAAAGAGAAAAAGAAAGGGCTATACAGAGCAAGAGAAGGGCGAATACCCAGACACTGACTGCTTCCCTGATTACACTGGTGTACAGCAGCTCCCCCTGGACGCTCGAGCCGGTTACTGCAGCCTCTGGTTTCTTTATCAAATGCATTTCACAGCTCTGATGTCCATCACTAGGGTTTTATAGGAGCTATTGCTTGGACGTGGGACATCATGTAGTGGTGAGTTATAATGGTCATAAACGTACCTGCTGTCGGAGCAGTCGCTCGGCTGTGTTAATACGCCTTTTTAAATCGTTAACGTAATAAAGAAAACTGTCAGCGTCAAAATATGAATCTAAATCTAAATTTGATATAATATTTAGATTCACTGGATCTCGGGATGTCAAAAATAACAATAATCAAGTCGTAACCTGTACGCGTATCAGGGTGGATGGTTATAAAGTTATATTTCTGTGCATATGACATGGTATTAAATTAGCGCAACAGTTAAAGACTGGGGTTTTTAGGCACCTGAGAGTTTCCTGTGTTGAAAAAAATGTTAAAGCTATGAATTTGTTTTGTTTTGGTCCAAAATTCTGATGAAATTAGTGTGTTGGTTTGGGGTCTGAGGAAAGAAGAGGTCATTTAAATTGTTTTTTTGTCTGTTTAACAAACAGTGCAGCAGATGTAGGCCTTTAAATTAGCACATTTTAGTTTTGCTAATGGATAAACTAGCCTGTGTGTGTGTGTGTCCTCAGACACGAGAAGATTAATAACATGCTTGATAATTAATATCTCCTTTTTAATTCCCCTGGTTTTAAATTTGGCTTTGTAGCAGCCGTTGCCCGTAGGCCTACACGACCGCTTCTTTTACCGAGCGCTTTGGAGGTGGTCCTTTCATTTAGCAGCTTTTACGCCAAGGATAGCGATAGCGCGCTCGATATGCCGAGGCTTGTGCGAAGTTGCTTGCACAATGAGGCCGTGGTTTGTAATTTTCTTTATTCGAAATTAATTGATGCAGAGTAATTACCTGAGAAATATGAGGTGAAATGGAATATAGCCTTCTGTCGCTCAGGGCAGACGAGCGGCCTGGAGATTAAAACATGGACGGAGGGGGAGGGGCAGATAGAGAACAGGGAACAGGGCAGATGTGGGGTGAGATCGTTTTTTTTTGGGTTTTTTTTGGATATTAAAAGCGAAAGACTGACAGGAGTGAAGAGTTAAACCTACGACTTTGCTATTCAGGCTTAAACAATCACCGGAGCAAAGAACTGGACTTTGTCCTGAAGAGTTTAGTGAGCTTCATGGCCGGAGTGTGAGGATGATTACCGCCAGCTTCAATGAGAATGGAGCTTTATATCTTTATAGAGAGGGCTGAGAAAGGTGAAACAGAAGGAGGGGGAATTTCCTGCTTTTCTTAGGCTGCATTCCGAGGAAATGTCATGCCGTGTCCAGGCTTTTTCCTTCGTCCGACGGTGTTTTAAAACCATAAAAAAATGCAGTGATTGGTTAATGTGTGACATAAATAAGATGGACATTTTTTAAGGATTTCTTCCTTTTAAATACATCCAATCGAATCATATCTATTACTACGTCATAGTTTTTATCTCTTTATTGTTACGTTTGATGTTAGTAAGTTAGTGAAGTCATTATTAGCACTTACATTGCAGATTAGACTTTCTATTGTTTTTTGTCTTTCTTGATGATTCTTCTCTTGTCAAGACTTCAAGGAGACTTTAATTCAATGTCCGTCCTTAATGACGCAGTCTCACAAACTCTGAAAGCACAGTACGCTCTTTTTATTCACTTCTGAGATCCCCCACGTTCCACACTCAGCCCATCCATCCATCCATCCATTCATCCTTCCTGGCTGAGAAATGCATGCAGTCCATCTCCAGGAGGTGAGAGAAGGTGCCAAAGTCCAATTCACTTACGGGACTCAGCAGCAGTCAGTTTACGGAAAAGGCCCATGAATTAATAATCACGTAATTGACTCTTGAGACTTTTTGTTTCTACACTTGGCTCTTGCAGAGGAAATTCCTTACCTTCTTCTTCCTCTTCTTCTTCTTCTTCTTCTTCTTCTTCTTCTTTGTTGTTGTTTTCATCCAATTGAGTTCTCTCTGTTACCAAAGGAGGATATTTAGGTGAGATTCAGTTTTGTGGAGATGTCTGAACATCCGAGCTGAGATTTCATCCAGTAATAAAAACACTAATATCCTGACTGCGCATTAAACAACGAGCCGTGAGTGTATGACACTTCCTGTCATCCCATCAGCTTATTTCGCGGTATTTTTAGGGCTAAACGATGATGAATAAATATCTCTTGCCCACACATGAAGCTTTGAACATCACCCACACAAACACCTTTACTCCTGTGGGAGGACGAGAGAGACAGAGACCCTTCTGTTAAAAGCTGATGGTCTGGTCATGGTCTTTCTTGGTTAATGGATCTGACCTGCACAGCCGTGTTCTCTTGCCAAACCAACCGTGACGCACACACACACACACACACACACACACTTTTATATATATAGACAAACCAACAATCTTCTCTTTATTGCTTCCAATTTTTGTTCCAGTTTTGCTCCATATCGTATCACCATTTCTTTTTTTTTTTCCTTTTCATGTCTTCGTACAACAAAAAACACGACACAGTAGCTGGACTTTAGTCACGGTAAAAAAAATTTTATTATTCTTTCTTTCTTTTAAGTGAGCAAGTCCTAACTGGGCTTTATCTAGTGAAAAATAAATAAATAAATAAATAAAAATAATTTAAAAAAAAAAATCATTAGAAACAGACACGTTTGCAGACGTTTACCAATTTATTTATTAATTTATTTTATTTATTTATTTTTTTGAATAAATTACGAGTTACGAATGGTGAAATTATCTGCTATTAAATATGTCACTGAAACAAGAGGAAAAAATCTCAGGTCTCTGATTGGAGTGCTTTATTTTGTTACTAAAATGTAAAAAAATATTAATAAAAAATCTGCACCCTAATGGTCAGGAAAACAAACAAACAAAAAAAAAAATGCTTGTAGAATTAAACACATGATGATGGTTGGGACTGTGAAAGTCTTCTAACTGGAAAAAAAATATGAACATGTAAAATTATTCTGTAAATATTCTATCATAAAATGGCATTAAAATGTACTAAAAATATATTTCTTAGAAATAAAGGTTAAAAAAATATATGAGAGTTAAAATCCTGGTTTACAAAGCCTACGATTTTGCAGTGTTTGTTATAGACTTATTTTGGTCTTTTTCCAAAAAAAATATATATATATAAATAAAGGATTTGGCACATACGCATCCGTAGACGTAGTGTAGAGATGCTTTATCGATTGTCTGTGGCACAAAAACAGAAAAAGAGAATAAAAAAATGAATAAAATGATAAAATAAAAATAACAGAATATAAATATTTTAAAATTAAGAGAATAAAAAATATAAATATATACTTTAATGTCTGTTAAATGCTGCTTAATTGCAGTTTGTGCCGCTTTATAAAATGCTCGAGGATTTCCAACAGACTTTAGAGAAAGAGAAGTTTGCGAAGAAGAAAAACAAAGAGGAGGCAGATGGAGTAGTGTAGAGTAGAGTAGAGCCAGGAGTAGCTCATGCAGAGGACAGTGCTATAGAAGAGTCCAGAGGTTAATGGTGGCAAATGGGAGGATCCTTTGTTTAACATTTCCGTTTTATATCGGTGTTTGTGTCCTAATGGGATTCACAGTGACTAGCCGCTAATCAGGGCACGCTGGATAGTGCACAGAGGCCACGCTTTCCAAAGCAACGGGTCTTTACTGATCCCAGCACTCAGCTGCCCTTGGCCTTGATTGGACCTGACATTTTAATGTCTGCAGAAGGAGCATGGTCAGCTGGGCTTAACCTGACCCACCGTCTATCCCTCACACACACACACACACACACTCTTCCTCCTGTTCTCAATTTGCCCTGGACAAATCAGACCAAATTTAACTCTTCATGCTCTCCTTAAGGGTCTGTTAGAGTTTTACGTTTCACACCGGATTCTTTCCGACGGAGGCCCTCAAGCACGTGGTTCCCTCCTTGTTAGATTTAGCATCTTTACAAGAGCCCGGCTTAGCCCGAGTATTTTTATATTTTCGGCTCATCCGTACCTCCCGTGTCGTGCCCCTCCTATTCCCTCGTCTCTCTCTACCTCCTAGACTGCGTTAGCCGTTTGCTCAGCGTTGAGCCTCTTGTTATTCGGCCTTGCTCTGCGGAGACGAAGAAGAGGAGACGGTTAATGGCTGCGCAGGTTGCATTAAAAGGATTAGCCGATTTTAATGTTCTGCCAGCTAGCAGAGCACATTAGAGACTTCGGTGACGGGTTGTGGCTAGCACAATGGGGATTTCTCTTTAAGATGAGCTAGGGATGAGCTGACGATTCCTGAGCTTTCAACCTTCTTCAATAAGGATTGCTTTAATATCAGACGTAGCTAGAGCCATCGTGATGATGATATCTAAACAAAGAGGTAGTAAAGAGCAGGCCTACGCCGTGTACTACACCAAAAACAGAGAAACAGTACCGATTGTTGATGAGCCCTGGGATGAGCCTTTATGATTACAGCAGCAGGTCCAAATCTACCTGGGTGAGAATTGTTTTTGGGACCTTTAGGGTACATCTGACCAATCACAAGGGCAGAAAGTCTAGAACATCTGTGCCACCTTTAAACATCATAATTATGACTCTAATGATAAATATAAAGGGCCTACTTATTATTTTATGTTTTTAAATTTATAAATTGACCGTTCTTTTTCCCTCTCTGTGTGTGTGTGTGTGTGTAGCTGCAGGATCCAGCCTGTCAGAAAGGGATCAGGTCGATTCACCGATTCCCTCCAAGCGGCCTCCTTCAGCATCCGGGGCTTCAGAGAGCTCCCTCTCTTCCAAGCGTCCCCGGACATCCGACAAGAGCGCTGGGGAGCAGGTGAGAGACTATCTATCTATCTATCTATCTATCTATCTATCTATCTATCTATCTATCTATCTATCTATCTATCTATCTATCTATCTATCTATCTATCTATCTATCTATCGGGTTTTGTAAGATGATTAGATTGGAACAGTGTCACCTTACAGTTACAGTACCACCAAATGAGCCTGTAATATTTTGCTGTCATTTGTTTAAATCCACTTGACCCTCTGATGAAAGAAAGGTGTTTTCCCCATTAGATGAGAGAACCCAGATCATAAGATATATTTGTCGAGCTGCAACGAAGCAAATAACGACTCACAAATACTCCAGAATGCAGGTGGACGCAATCCCAGAATTAAACTGCCCTTTCTGCATTATGCATGCTTGTCCTGAAGATTACTTTTCTCCCGTTTTTGCTGCTCTTGCATCGCTAATTGTGCAAAAGGTGGAAAATCAATATGATATTCGACAGATGAGAGGCCTTTGAAGTGTGTGCCAGGCCTCTACCGCGCTACAGTGTGGGTCTCTCACGGACACACGGTGTTTGAAAGGATAATAACTCTCTCTCTCTCTCTCTCTCTCTCTCTCTCTCTCTCTCTCAGATGTACCAGTGTCCCTACTGTAAGTTCACCAACACCGATCTAAACCGTCTGAGGATGCACGTGATGACCCAGCACTCGGTGCAGCCCATGCTGCGATGCCCGCTATGCCAGGACACGCTTAACAACAAGGTCCACCTGCAGTTCCACCTCACGCACCTCCACAGCGTGGCACCGGACTGCGTCGACAAGCTCATAGCCACCGTGAGTGCTCTCGCTTTCCTACACAAAGCTTTTGCTTTGTTCTCTGTGTGTGTTTCACGAATTACAAAGAAAATGCTCCATGCACTTTTCCTACACTGGAATCCGGATTTCAGTCTGAAATCTATATAAGGCGTATATGCAAATTAATATTCTAATCATTTTAAATCGTTCCTGGTTTTTATTTATTTCATGCAAAACATTCGCTATATCAAAATTTTTTAGTTATGCTTCCAGGAGACCTTCACCCTCAGTATCAACCCTATTGGAATATCTGTGGTGTTTTTCTGTATTTCTGTGAATCCTGTGAGAAGATAACGGTCGTTTGTTGCACTCAGGCAACGTGAGTAGGATAAAAATCTCCAACACAAGTGATAACGGTCAGGTTAAAAACAATAGAGTATTAGTGGATGCTTTGGTGCAACTGCTAGTCCCAGAATGCTTTGCAGCTGCATATCATAGAAGACTCTGCAGAAAGCACGAGGAATTAGCTGCGATGTTAGCATGAAAGCTGAAGCTTGTGTTAGAGCAGAGCGCTGAGACGAGGGGGCGGAGTTTAAGCGGACGGATTAAAGCTCTGCTGCATTACTATCTAGAGATGATGCAAGGGCTAAATCTTATTGTACTGTACTGTACTAAGTCCAACAGCATCATGGGTAATGTAGGAAAGCTGAATCGTGTGAATGATGACGTAATAGAATGTTGTATATAATCTCAGCCGTATTTACACTCGTGTATACGTCAGATAACATCCTGTTTTACATCCTGTTAAACATGCAAATTTTCCAGGTGGAAAATCTATTCAGGATCTAGGTTCTGATCCTGTCTTATCTATCTATCTATCTATCTATCTATCTATCTATCTATCTATCTATCTATCTATCTATCTGTGATGCCCTCATTCTATAGCACTATACTATAAAAGACATCTTGTCCTTCCTTTTCTGTATTGTTTTCAGTTGACCTCCTGCCCCACACACGTGAATAAAGGTCTTTAATTGTACATAAGCACTATTCTGGGGCAAATGCCATGGTATTAGTCTTTTGTAGGGATTTTTTTTTATAAATTAAAAATCCTGTATAGGTTGGAATGAATATGAAGAGCAGAGCACATGACCTTCTGCTTCTATGCTATTGTCTAGCTGTTTTTTTTGTAAGAAATGCTGTGTTTAATAGACCAAGGCCCACCGTGGTGATGGCGTAAGAGACCGAGCCTGGCTCTGTGATGGTGACTCTCGGCTCTTATGCCTGGTATCCAGCCACACCTTAACAAACAAACCATGTCAAACAAACCGCCTTCCCTCTCGTCGAGGACAGATTTTTGGAAAGTGTTAATTGCGGCCCGCAGGCGTCCTGTTGACTCATCGTGAGTCGGATTTAATAGGGTGAGAGGTTCCTGATTGAACGGGGTGATCCTCTGCCCGGCGGTTGTACCGACATGCCCATTGTTTTCATCAGTCGATACAGAGAGCAAGAAAACCCGTGGCTTCTCGTTCCCTCTGTTCCGCGGATCACTCCAGAGCCATTCAGAACAAGCGGATCATTAATACGGACAAATAAATGAATTGAATATATATATATATATATATATATATATATATTTTTTTTTTTTTTTTTTTTGGCAAGAAAAGCCAGGAAATCCCGGAACATATCCCAGAAAGCGTATATTATGTGGTACTTAACAACGAACAAAATGCAAATTGACGGAAAATATATATCTATAAACAAAAATAAAATGAGAGAGAAAATACAAAGAGAGCTCTTCCTTTCTTTTTTGAACCCAGAAACCATAGGGGGGCACGAACTTTTGCACCATGGATGAATAGCTGCATGAGAAAACATGTAGCATAGGTAGTTCTTGAAACTGTAGATTTTTTTTAATTTTTATTTTGTGCACCGGCATATGCGCTGACATTTACATAAAAGTTATAATGTTTCTAGTGTTAAAAAAGAATTTGGAAATAAATAAATAAATAAAACTGCGAAATCCACTTCTTCTTTAAGCAACTCACCTTCATCACCTACAGCATCCCATCGACTCTACAGCCGAGCGTTATTGCAGAGTTGATGGAGGATGCAACAGCTCTATTTTTCCATATTTGCAGTGGAGAAATAATTATGTTTAGATTTGTCTGTGGAAGCGAATTGTTCGCTCGCCGATCGCTCAAAGCGAGGATGCCTCTGAATGCCGTTATTCCGTCTCCGCTCACCAGCCGGGAAACAAATGATGAACACATTATTAGGACCAGGTAGCAATATTTTTTCTTTTATAGAGATGATAATGCATCGGTCTCCCTACACGAGTGGCACATTGTAAAAACACATCGTGGGCAATACAATGCACGTTAAAAGCAGCACCTCTTTTTTTTTTTTTACAAGTAGAAGGAGAGTAAAGTGACTCCATCCCCTCGTGTCAAACAGGAGCGCTTAATGAATTCGGAAATAGGTGACTCATTTCTTGCAGACAGTGCATAAAAATGCGAACAGGCTCTCTCTTTATTTGTCTGGTCCCTCTCTCTCTCTCTCTCTCTCTCTCTCTCTCTCTCCTTTTCAAAATCCCTCCCTCTCTGTCTGTGTATCATTTTCTGTCTGTCTTAGATAGGGATAATGAAAATAATTGTGCTTCATTAATTCTCAGTCTGGCTCAGATGATAGCCATTTGGAACTGTGTTTTTGCGAATTAGACAGTCCAAATTAAAAAATGACCTTGGGATACTGGCTGTGCTGGGCTCTCGTGGCTTAATGAAGCACTTGTCTAGAAACAGTCCACTTTGTAATGTAAATCACTGCCGTGTTTTGCTTCGAAACTCTCCATACTGGCCAGATTAATTTACACCTTTCAGTTCGGAGGAGAGCATGCTAGAGAGAATTTTCTACAAAAAATTGTTTAAAATTTCCAGCATGAATCTTTTTGTGCACTAATCAGATTTTAATGGATAGAGCTGTCTTAACAGTTCCACTTAACCTCAAGACCAGTGAAGTAACTGCTGGAGGATGGTGTCCTTCGTGCCGTCAGGTGCTTCAGGACGATTGTGCACGGAAATGATTTATATTTTAGCGAAGCTCGGGAGCACTCGGTATTCTCTGCGTATCATAAATACCTGCCTGTGAACGTGTACTCATTAGAGGATTGTATAAAAAAAAATTTTTTTTTGTAAAAAAAAGGGAAGGAAAAACAAGGGAAGGAAAGAATAGATTTTGAATATAATCAGATTTTTTTTTTTTAAATGATCAGGTATACGGTTAGACAGATAGGAAAGGGTAGGAGGTGCAGGTGGTGTGATGAAAAAGACACAAGAAGATTGGGACACAAGGACATAAACACAGAATGAAAGTAGGAATTAGACATGGAAGAGAGGCAAGCAGGAAGAGGGGAGATGGAAAGGAATGAGGAATTGAAATGCAGCCCGGGTAGAGAGGCTGATTGTTCTGTTAATTGAAGGAAGGTGAAGCAGACAGTGCTCCATCTCCCAGCCCTTTTTCCA
This sequence comes from Hemibagrus wyckioides, assembly GCF_019097595.1. Lineage (NCBI taxonomy): Eukaryota > Metazoa > Chordata > Actinopteri > Siluriformes > Bagridae > Hemibagrus > Hemibagrus wyckioides. The sequence goes on from NC_080719.1 coordinate 3,110,471, forward strand.
ATTTCAGTCACTGATTGTTGTTAAATAGGAGCTGGTTAATGAGTGATTTTGATGAATTGTTATCTTTTTTTTCCCCCTTCTGGAAGAAGGAGAGAGGAATAAAGAGGATATAAGAAGGAAAAAAAAAGAGGGACATCGAGATGCAACAGAAGCAGAGAAGCTGCTCAGAAAGACAGGGAATTTCTTTGTACTTTGTGCTATGAGCTTCTCACTGGAATGTGATACACTTTTATGAGGAGAAGGAATTATTTAATTAGGCTCCTAATAAGCTTTTCAACTGGCCAAGGTAGACTCCTTGGCCCCATCACACTAATTGGCTGCAGCAGAACTTTCTCAGAGTTTGACAAACATCATCTGTGATCAAAGTGCAAATTCTTGGAATGGCAAATAAAGTAAGAACATTAATAACATGATTACTTGTGTGGAAGGAAACCTTTCACTGACAAAACCTTTATATCGGTGAGTGATTAATAAGTAATGGAACAAAATCAGACAGATTTTTTTCTGAGATGCGTTATTCGATCATCTGTTCGGAAGTGATCAGGCATCTATATAAATTGTCATGCATTCCATATCAGTGGCTGTTGAAAAGGATTTTAATTAACATGCGGCACCCTGTGTGTTTATTTTCCAGGTGGCAACATCGGAGGTACTGCCAGCAAGCATGTTCATACCAGTCCCAGGACCGGAGAAAGACACTCAGAACACACCCCAATCCTTGTCTAACTCAACCTCTGAAAGCACAAAGAAACAAACAGGTATACTATCTGTAAAAATATTAAGAGAAATTGAATCTTTTGTATTTACATACACATAAAAAACTTTTACATCACTAACATTTATTGTTGTATCTGTTTTGTAGAAGCTGCAGAGGTTGAAGCTGATAAAGGAATTTCTCTGGTCTCAGACATAATTGAATCTCGCAAGTCACCTCTTGAAGAGCAACATCCTGCAAGAGACGACACTACTGGTTTCCTTTGCTGGAAAAAGGGCTGTAATCAAGTATTCAAATCCTCCAACGCTCTCCAGCTACACTTCAATGAGGTCCATAACAAAAGGCCTCAACTCCCTGTCTCTGACCGCCACGTTTACAAGTACCGTTGCAACCAGTGCAGTTTGGCATTCAAGACAATTGAGAAATTGCAATTGCATTCCCAGTACCACGTCATCAGAGCAGCCACCATGTGTTGTCTCTGTCAGCGCAGTTTCAGGACGCTACAGGCCTTGAAAAAACACCTGGAGTCAAGTCACCTTGAACTGAGTGAAGCTGATATTCAGCAGCTCTATGGAGGCCTACTAATGAATGGAGACCTCATGGTTATTGGTGATCCTTCACTTGGAGAGGACCAAGGAGGTCTCATTGAAGATGAGAAAGAAGGAGAGGACAGTGATCCCGAGGAGAAACAGAGTCCAACTGGCAGTGACTCTGGATCATTACAAGAGGATTCAGGATCTGAGCCCAAGCGAGCGCTGCCATTTAGAAAAGGTCCCAATTTCACCATGGAGAAATTCTTAGACCCTTCTCGTCCTTTCAAGTGTACGGTCTGCAAAGAGTCTTTTACCCAGAAGAATATTCTTCTGGTACATTATAACTCTGTGTCACACTTGCATAAGGTCAAACGGGCTCTGCAGGAATCCACTACAGGTCAACCGGAACCAACCAGCAGTCCTGATAATAAGCCCTTCAAATGCAGCACTTGCAACGTCGCATACAGTCAAAGCTCTACACTGGAGATTCACATGCGTTCTGTCCTGCACCAGACCAAAGCCAGGGCAGCCAAACTTGAAGCGGCAGGTGGAGGCTCCAGTTCTGTCAACAGTGGCGCTTTAAGTGGAGGCACCTCAAATAGCACTTCAACTCCCAGCCCCATCCCATCATCTAACTCAACCAGCTCGAGCAACAATAGCTGCTCTCCAGCAGGGGTTCAGACAGCACAGAGCATTCTGGGGGGAAACCAACTGAGTCAGTCTCAGAACCTTGAGACCATGTCTAACTCCACTTCTCATCCTCCGCCTTCTGAGAACCACGAGGTGAAAAAAAAGAAATTTGCAGACATGCTGTCCTCAAGAGGTCACCAGCAGCTCCAACAGCAGCAGCAGCAGTTGGCACAGGCTCAAGCTCAAGCTCAGGCCCAACTTCAGCAAGAGCTCCAACAGCAAGCGGCCCTCCTTCAGTCCCAGCTGTTCAACCCACTACTCCAGCACTTCCCTATGACAGCAGATGCGCTTTTGCCCCTTCAGCAGCAACAGCTCCTGTTTCCTTTCTATATCCCTGGGGCAGAATTCCAGCTGAACCCAGAAATGAACTTGAACAGTTCTTCACTTAACCTAAGTGGCTCTGCTGCCTCTTTGTTGGAGGAGCAAAAGAACCAGGCCCAGCAGGCCCAACAGAGCTGCCTACAACAGCAACTGATGCATCATCACCTTCAGCAACAGCACCAAGCCCATTCTCACTCCCAGGCATCAAGCCAAATGGCTTTACTTCAGCAGAGCGCATCTCTGTCACACCCTGTAGAAAAAAAACCAAAGTCGCTTGTTCCTCACAGTGAGAAGGACAGAGATCTGCCAAAGGATAAAGAAATTATTGATAAAACAGAGGACCATGCTCCAAAGGATATCCCAGAAAATTTAAAGTCCAAAGAAAAGAAAGATATACCACAGAATATAGCTAATTTGAATCAGGACAATGGATGCCTTCCACCAAGGATTGCGTCAGATGCTCGTGGTAATGCCACCAAAGTGCTATTGGAGAATTTTGGATTTGAATTAGTCATTCAGTACAACGAGAACAAACAGAAAGCTCAGAGAAAGCACACAGGATCTGTGTCTGGATCAACTGCATCTGGTGGTATCACTAGAGTTGTGGACCCAGTTGAGGGACTGGAGAAATTGGAATGTGAGGCCTGCGGAAAACTCTTTTCCAACATATTAATACTAAAAAGTCACCAGGAGCATATCCATCAGGCCTTCTTCCCATTTAGATCACTAGAGAGGTTTGCTAAGGAGTACAGAGAACAATATGACAAGCTATACCCACTAAGACCACAAACACCTGAGGCTGCTCCTCCCCCACCACCACCTCCTCCTCCCCCGCCGCCACCACCTCCTCCACAGAGGGTACCGACACCAAATATTCCTGTCTCAACCCCAGCACTTACTCCACCAACTGCTTCAACCCCACAGCCCCCAGGTCCACTACCTCAGATTCCAATGCCAATGGATCTTCCTCTCTTCTCTCCACTCATGATGCAGCCAATGTCCCTCCAGTCACTGCCTTCTCAAATTCCAGCGCAGTTACAAGCTGTTGAGCCTGGTCTAGCCACTGATCTTGCACATCTGTACCAGCAGCAGCTCACACCTGCTATGCTGCAGCAGCAGCAGAATAAGAGGCCCCGCACCCGTATTACAGATGACCAGCTAAGGGTTCTAAGACAGTACTTTGACATAAACAATTCACCAAATGAGGAACAAATAAAAGAAATGGCAGACAAGTCAGGACTTCCACAGAAAGTTATTAAGCACTGGTTTCGGAATACTCTCTTCAAAGAGCGACAGCGCAACAAAGACTCCCCCTATAATTTCAACAATCCCCCTATCACTACTCTGGAAGATGTCAAAATTGACTCTAAACCGCCTTCACCTGAACCCCAAAAACCAGAGTGCTATGGCAGTAAGAGGTCCACAAGGACTAGGTTCACAGACTACCAGCTTCGAGTATTGCAGGATTTCTTTGATGCTAACGCATACCCTAAAGATGACGAATTTGAACAGCTGTCCAATCTTTTGAGCCTACCAACTAGGGTCATTGTTGTTTGGTTCCAGAATGCCAGACAAAAAGCTCGTAAAAATTATGAGAACCAGGGTGATGGAGCAAAAGATGGTGAGCGGCGTGAGCTGTCCAATGACCGATACATTCGCACTACTAACTTGAACTATCAGTGCAAGAAGTGCAGTCTGGTCTTCCAGCGGATATTTGATCTTATTAAACATCAAAAGAAGCTTTGCTACAAAGATGAGGATGAGGAAGGGCAATATGACAGTCAAAATGAAGACTCTCTTGACCTCTCACACGAATACTTTTCATCCTCTGGGTCATCAGGTCACACACCGATGTCATCGTCCTCAAGCCTCTGCCCTCTTCCACCTTCATCAACATCATTCTCTCACATGACATCATCTGAGAAGGTCGAAGCTACATCCACAAATACATCAAACACGTTTGATGAGAAATCCAAAAATTCTGCAGAACCGTCTCTGGGTCCAAGAGAGCAGTCATCACTGAAACAAGAAGGCAGTCAACCAGCTGAGATTCCACAACAGAAAGCACCACGAGAGGAAAAGGTTCAACATGCCCCAAAGAACACAAAGCTTTCTTCACCTTCCCTCTCTCAACAGCAACAACATAGCACTGCTTCAGCTTCTGCTGCCCATACCAGCCAAAACCCCTCCCAAAGTTCTCTGATGGCTCTTAATTCCCATTTAGCCTCACAGCAGCAGCTGGCCCAGCAAATGATTCCCTACCAGTGTGAGCAATGTAAACTTGCTTTTCCCTCATTTGAGCACTGGCAAGAACACCAGCAGCTTCACTTCTTGAGCGTCCAAAACCAATTTATTCATCCACAGTTCTTGGACCGACCAATGGACATGCCTTTTATGTTATTTGACCCCAGCAACCCTTTGCTGGCTAGCCAGCTACTAGCTGGAGCATTGCCACAAATACCCAGCAGCTCTGCTACTTCTCCGTCCACACCTACATCCACCATGAACTCCCTAAAGAGAAAGCTAGAGGAAAAGGCAGGCACTAGTCCAGGGGAAAATGATAGCACCAACAGTGGGGAAGAACCACAAAGAGACAAACGTCTCCGAACCACTATTACACCAGAGCAGCTTGAGATCCTTTACCAGAAATATTTACTAGATTCTAACCCTACCCGAAAGATGCTTGACCATATTGCTCATGAGGTGGGGCTCAAGAAACGGGTCGTGCAAGTATGGTTCCAAAACACCAGAGCCAGGGAAAGAAAAGGACAGTTTCGGGCTGTCGGGCCAGCTCAAGCCCATCGCCGTTGCCCCTTTTGTCGCGCCCTCTTCAAAGCTAAAACTGCCTTGGAAGCCCACATCCGTTCACGCCACTGGCATGAGGCAAAGCGTGCTGGTTACAACATAACACTCACTGGTTTACTATCTGAACAAGATGGGATGCACTTGAAGATGGATCCGCAGGATATTGTTAACTTCTCTCATATTGGTTCTTCTAATAATGATGGCCAGTGCTCATCTCTGTCACCTGTGAGTAAAACCATGGACTTGTCTCCCAGAGCACTTTTAAGTCCAACATCAATTAAGGTTGAGGGAATGGAGGAGTTTGAAAGCCCAACCATGTCATCAGTAAACATTAGCTTTGATCAGAGCAAGCTTGATAATGATGATTGTTCTTCTGTGAACACTGCAATTACTGACACCACTACCGGTGATGAGGCAAATGCAGAGAATGACAGTGCTGATATGAAGCACAGCCACAACAGTGGAGATTTCTTGTCTAAGACTGGCGGATCAGTCCCGTCTCTTGAGAACGATGACCAGATGTCTTCAGGACTAGTGAGCCCTGCAACAAGTTATTATGCAAAGGACTTTGAAAATGAAAACATGGTGGATTACAGTGAAACATCTAGTCTGGCTGACCCCTGCTCACCAAGCCCTGGGGCATCTGGAAGTAGAAGTATTGACAGTGGAGAAAGGCCAGGGCAAAAGCGCTTCCGAACTCAGATGACTAACCTCCAGCTGAAAGTCCTTAAGTCATGCTTCAGTGATTATAGGACCCCTACAATGTTGGAGTGTGAGGTACTCGGCAATGACATTGGACTCCCAAAAAGAGTTGTACAGGTCTGGTTCCAGAATGCTCGCGCTAAAGAAAAGAAAGCCAAACTCAGTATGGCCAAGCACTTTGGAATCAACCAGACTTCTTATGAGGGACCTAAGACAGAGTGCACCTTGTGTGGTGTGAAATACAGTGCACGTCTCTCAGTGCGGGACCACATCTTCTCCCAGCAACACATCTCCAAGGTGAAGGAGACTATTGGAAGCCAGCTTGACAAAGAGAAAGAGTACTTTGACCCAGCCACTGTCCGTCAGCTAATGGCACAGCAAGAGATGGATCGCATCAAGAAAGCCAATGAGGTTCTTGGTCTTGCACAACAACAAGCCATGCAGCAACAAGGGATGTTTGACAGTCCAGCCTTGCAAGCCCTAAATTTGCAGTCGGCCTATCCAAATCTGCAAGGAATACCCCCGGTTCTCCTGCCAGGGGTTGGAAGCCCTTCCCTTCCAGGTTTTAACTCTACTAACTCAGGTATGTCATTACTAGCCTTCAAAATGTCAGACACACCTTATGCGTATATTGACTTGTTTGATAACTAGTTTTGCATCACGTCTGTTTAATAAGCTGTGAAATTGATAGTATTGTTTATTTTTCCAGTGTCGATCGATAGACTGTCACATTAATTCACTTTCTTTCTTCGTTGTTTTCTTGTAGCTTTAACCCCTCCAAAGCCTCCCAACATTCTAAACATGTCCGGTGCCAGTGTACCTTCACCCAGTCTACCCACATCTGGTTTACCCAACAAGATCCCCTCTTCTTCCTCCTTGGCCTCACCCAGCCCAGCTCAGGCCAGCACTTCTGTTGCCCACTCAACTACTACTACCACACCCACATCAAACTCCCTGACCACCCAACTAGGCCCCCGGGCTGATCCTCTCAAAGAGCGTGAAACTGAGAAAGCCAGGGAGAAAGAGAAGCCCAAGGAAAAAGTCGAGAAGCCCTCCACACCATCCTCAACTGCGGGTACTCCTGCTCCCTCCACTTCTGCTGCCAGTGCCAAGAAAGAAAAACCCGACACAGCTGTCCCAGCCACCTCAATGCCAACACCTGGCATGGAGTACGTGGTTGATCCTGCTCAGCTTCAAGCTCTGCAGGCTGCTTTAGCATCAGATCCAACAGCACTGCTTACCAGCCAGTTCCTGCCCTATTTTATGCCAGGTTTCTCTCCGTATTATGCCCCTCAGATTCCAGGGGCCCTTCAAGGTGGATACCTTCAGCCTATGTATGGCATGGAAAGTCTTTTCCCCTACAACCCAGCTTTATCACAAGCCCTGATGGGGTTATCACCAGGATCACTGCTCCAGCATTACCAGCAATATCAACAGAGCCTGCAGGAAGCACTTCAGCAGCAGCAGCGACAGCTTCAGCAAATCCAGCAACCGAAAGCAAGCCAAACCCCAGCTTCTTCTCAGCCCTCGGTGGACCGCAAAGATTCTGCCAAAGATCCAGTAAAAACAGAGGAGAAGAAAGGCACTCTCCCAGTTGATACCTCTTCACATAATAACTTACCCCCTGAGCAGCATGAAGTGGATGGTAAAGGTGCAGACCCCCTTCTTGACCAATACATTGTCCCCAAAGTTCAGTATCGGCTGGCGTGCCGCAAGTGTCAAACTGTTTTCAGCAAGGAGGAAGCAGCTATCAGCCACCTGAAGTCAATCTGCTTTTTTGGTCAGTCTGTGGCAAACCTGCAAGAGATGTTGCTTCGAGTCCCCAGCAGTGGCAGTTCAGCTGAGGGTAGCCTCTATGACTGCCTGGCTTGTAATGTCACTCTGGATGGGGACAAGGCACTTAGTCAACACCTGGATTCATCCTTGCACAAACACAGAACAATCACGCGATCAGCCGGAAATGCCAAAGAGCACGCTACTAGTTTATTACCTCACTCTTCAGCCTGCTTCCCCGATCCTAACACCGCATCTACCTCGCAGTCTGTCACCCACCCAAACAACACCACGACATCTCCCCCGCCAACGACGTCAAACACCACGCCATCCTCATCTGTGTCTGCATCCTCATGCTCCTCTGCCACAGCTGCCACACTTAACACCACAGCTGCCAGCAAACCCTGGCCCCAGGCCCCTTTCTCTAAAGCTTTAGCTGGAAAGCCCAATGCCACCCCTTCGACATCATCCTCTTTTCCTCCAGTATCCTCACCTTCAACGGTTACCTCAAGTTCATTGAGCACCTCAGGGGTTCAGACCTCGATACCAACAGACGTCTTTACCGACGACTCTGACTCGGACAGCAGTCAGAAATCAGCAGACAGGCTGGGCAGGTTGGCAGAGGAGCCACAGCAGCCCAGCTGTCTCAAAGACAGTGATAGTTGTAGTAGTAATATGGCTAGTGTAGGAACAGACTCCATCAGACTGTAAAAGAGCTTTCAACGATGGACAATATTTTAAAAAACAAAAAACAAAAAAACAAATAAAACACAAAAGCTAAAAAAAGCGGCGATGTTTAAAATATGTTTAAAAGTATACGAACCAATTTCAGAAGAAAAAAAAAGATGTGTAAAGACTAACTGCAATTCCAAAGCTTGTAACCAAAAATTTAAATGTTAGTGGATTGTTTTCCCATATGAACATGCTGGTTTTAATTTGTTTCAACTTAAGTATATAGCTATATGTATACACATATATTAAATTAACGAAAGAAGAACACTGCAGTTAACATGCGGATAATGCTAAGGGAATGCTGCATTGCAAAGGACTGCCTCAAAAACCACACAAATCAGATGGGCCCCAGATTCTGTCTATACAAAGAAGAACGAGATAACGATGCACACCTTGTTTTGCATAGGTACGTCCACCTAATAGCACAGTCACACAAAGCCAGTATGTACTGTATGGGAGAATAGTCTTACAGTTTTCTTGCTATCTAAGCATTCAAATACCAATGGCTTGCTAATGAAAAAAAAAAGAATGATGTAATGTCTATTTTATTCTCAGGTCAACAGCTCACAACCTTTTTTTTTTTTTTTTTATGTTACGTTATTTTATTCATTTTGTTCCTGACAAACGACAAAACGTTTCTGTTTTTGTTTTTTTGGGGTTTTTTTTGTATTACTTTTAATAGAAATTCTTTCGGAAGTGATACGAACCAAGACAGAGCTTTCTGGGAATCCAAAAGGGTCGCTAAACCGCTAAAATTCTGTTAAACGGGACATTAAAAAAACTCTCTCCCACCACACCCAAACAAGAAACGCAGTGAGGGATCTTTTTTTATTTTTTTTTATTTTTATTTTAAAGAAAAAGAAAAAAAACCTGTATTTATGATTGATATAAAACATTTTTCGTGTTAAGTAGATTGTTGCATTGGAAATAAATTTAAACAGTATGGTAGACTGAATAATCTTTGTGTACATTTAGCTTTTGTATTGTCCAACCTTAAAGCGCTTCATTTGATGTTGTCTTGGTCATTCCAATAGACTAGATTGAGGAGCAGGAACTGATCTGTACTTTATTTCGGTATAGTCAAATCCGCATCTTGGATTTTTGTTCACCCAAACTGCCACCGACAGACTCGGCAGAATCCCTTTGTTCTCATGAGGGGGTTTCTTTCCTTTGACGGTTGGTGCAGCGACCTGACCAAAAAAAAAAAAAAAAAAGGAAAAGAGATCTGTTTTGAAAATGATTATTCACTTATATTTGTGTTACCTATTGTGCACTTACAAACGTCTCGACTTACTTTATCTCTGTCTTTTATTTTTCTTTCTTTCTTTTTTTTGTATGCGTGTTACTCTCTCCTTCCTTTTTTGTTTTCTTTTCTTTTCTTTGCTTCCACTGCATTTTGTAGGTTTCGGAGATCTTTCTCCTTCGACACTACAAAGCAGATGTGTATTTTATGCAGTGTGGCTGCAGTCTGTTATAGGCTTTAATTTCCTTCTTCTTCTTCTTCTTTTGTTGTTGTTGTTGTTGTTGTTGTTGTCATACAAGAAAAAGAATAATAATAATTCTCACGCTTTAAAAACGAAAAGAAAATCCAAAGACTAAACACTTTCACCATTGGTGCATAAAGATGAGAAAAGAGGCTTCTTTATACTTGAGAAATTTGTTGCAGTTTTTAAGAAAAGAAAACAAAGTTTTAAAATAAAAGGAGAACGCATCAGAGTTGCCGTCTTCGCTTCTTTGCGAGCAGACAGGTGGCTTTTTTACGTCGAAAAATACCAAGAATACCAAAAACCAAAAAAGGACGCTCGTCCTTGCGTTGTGGAGTAGCACCATTACAGAGCCATTGCAGTTTGTAAGATAGAAGTGGAGAATCTCTTTGTTTAACTCTTCTTGTCACACAAGATATTTCTTTTTCTTTCTTTCTTTTTTAGTTTTCGTTTTCTTTTTTCTTAAGAAAATGTATAAGGTCTGGTCTCTGAGGACATACGTTTTGCTGCTAATGTAGATTTTGAAAAGAAGAATACCTAGATGCATGCTCATTTTACTTCTTGGCTAAGCTTTAAGAAAAAAAATGAAAAACAACAAAAAAAAACCACACACACAAACAAACAAAAACAACCAAGTAAACCATTTCCCTGCCTCTGCGACATTTTTTTTTCTTCTTGTTGCAAAAACGGAACTTTGAAGACTGTGAATATATGTTCCAAAGGACATTTTGGCTTTATCGTTTTCTCTCTCTTTCTTTCTCTTTCTTTCTACTCTTTCTTTTTTAACAGACCAATGTCAAAAAGCCAATGATCTGTCATGTTTGTAAAGAACAGTGCATTCCAAATAGCGCGTCCGATTTCTTAAGAAACGACAGCAATCTTTCGAGCGAATTTTGAAGTAAGATTTTCTCTCCCCGCGTTAAAAAAAGTAATTCCGCCATCGTGGTGTTAAGGAACGTCGCCATTTTTGGGAGTCGTGTGAAGGGAGTTCACGTCCCCGCAATCCGCTTAAGGCTGGTTTTTTCTGCGCACTTGAAGTAGATCATCGTGTAACAGTGGCTAACCAAAAATGTACATATTGTAATGCATCTGGTCCTAACATGTCTCACCGGTCTAGTGTCATCACGCCTCTCCGTCTTTAAAAGAGTCTGAGAAAGGAATAAAGTGTGGAATGGTGTGGCCTCCCCTCGTGGAAAAATCAAGTAGGGACCTGCCCCCAGGTTTCTGAAGGGCGTTAAGCCTTTTTGGGTTATTTTTACGGTGTGTATTATTACAGCTTTTCCAAGGGACATCTTCATTCCAAAGCGTTCTATATAAAACTGGGAAATTAGCAGCAGTGTTTTTTTGTTTTTTAATTTTTATTTATTAATATTTTCTGATGGTGATTCTTACCGTTTTGTCCAAAGAGGTCAATGGAAATGGATGTGTTTAATCCAAATTTCCCATTATTTTTTGGAGAATTCTCACCAAAAAAAGGATTCAGTTTGAACTGGACAGCAGGTGTATCAGCCTAGGTACATCGCTGCAATCTAGGAAGCGTGTTAAAGAGTGTTACGTCTTGCAGAGGAATGTGGTTCGGTGTTTAAAAAGAAAAAAAATTCTGCATGCTATTGAAATTCGGTCGATTATTATTTTATTATTGTTTTTTTTTTTTAAATGCAAAAGCTTGCCACTTCTATTCAATCCTGTTACCTAAAATATTTTTTTTCCATAATTATTTGTAAGAATTTCGATGTACAGTTTATTTTTTAATGCTTTTTTTTTTTTTTTTGCTTCGACTTTCATTTCAAATCACGTCGGACATTTATTATTTTTCATATAACTATTTGTATTTTATTTTCTGTATATTAATTTTGTGTCGTTGATGTTTTTTTTTTTGTTGTTGTTGTTGTTGTATGCATAAATTAACGTTTTTAACACCAGCTTTAAATTTCAATCACTTGTTTGTTTGGTTTTTTTTCTTATTATTCTAAGACCTGGCCACTTTAAATGGTGTACCAATGTTCCTATATTTGTCTTTTTCGACAATGTTTGATCTCTCGCTTCCAAAGTGTGCTCTTTATTTAACGGGCTCTTTATTTCGTGAGGGATGAAGTTCAGATCCTCACAATCAACTCTGCCAGCATGGACTGTGTGTGTTTTTATTTCTTTTCTTTATTTTTTTATTTTTATTTTTTAGGAGCCAACGTCAGTTTATTTAGTATTGTGTTTTGTTTTTTTTATTTTCTCTCCACTTTCATTTCACACCAAAACATTCAAAACTGCAAAGCTGTTTCTTCAGTACAAGAGAATTTTTTTTTTATTCCTAATAATTGGGTAATGAGAAATTGATACTGAAGCACTGAGCAGTTTCCTTTTTTAATACACTTCATTAAATATATGTATGTGGCCAAAGCATAATGCAGATGAAAAGTTGTTGCCCCTGATGAGTGTATATTTATTGTGGCACAACACAACACATGACTGAGATACATCGACTCTCATCGGGATACTTGATTTTTTGGTTTTTTGGTTTTTATTTTTTTTAAATAATTTTTTTGTGGACATTTTGCAAAGAGAGACAGAAGGCAGGTTTTGCTGTAGAGGTCATCCTTTTTGCCCACTGTGAAGAAACATGTATACAGATATAGATATATTTAAAGAAGACATCAACTTTTTTTTAAATGACAAAGAAGGAAAACAAAGAGAACAGAACTCTGGGAAGCTTTGGAAAAATGTCATTAAAATGTCTAGGAAGGCTGTCGAAACTGGGGATGGGAGCCAAAGGCAGGAAAAAAAATCATCAGAGGCACCTCTTGATATCCAGTCGTTATTTAATTACTGACAATATGCCTACGGAAACAGACTCAGCAACCGGCGGACGTACAGTACGTGAAAACAGAGAGGAATAAAAACCCGGAGACTTCCCGGACGCGGCCGGATCGGCCGCTCTTTCGGAACAGTGGATGAAATCCACAGGATGGACGGTACCACACGTCTCTATTTTCGCCCAGTCCATGGTGTTGCTACCTGTTTCGTTTTTCTTCGTCTCGTCGACGGACAGCACTGACCTGGAGTCAGCCGGGGGAGGGGGGGAAACAATCTCATCAAACCATTGAAAAAGTAAAGGACTCGCTGTTCGAGGAGTGTGAGGGGGTTTTCTTGGCTGTCATTCCTGAGGAAGCAGTTATACACGAAAAAGCAAATGAAACCAAAATTAACAAGCAACCAAACAAAAACAAACAAAAACGAAAAAAAAAACAAAAACAAAACACGAGCTCCGATTTCAAAGACAAACTGCTTACACGGAGCTCTCCGTTCCTTTCGTGACTCCTGGTGCCACAGTTTTTTTTTAAACGCTTTTTCGTTTCGTTTTTCGTTTGATTTTAATTTTTTATTTTATTTTTTATTTTCTTGAATTGTTCCTCCTTTGAGCCTCACAAGAACGGCTCAGTGGCTCCAGGTAGCCCACCCGAGGGTAGAAAAAACAGCCTTGCAATGTACAAAAAAAGAGCAAGTTAAACCAAAAATGTTGTTCTTGATGTCTTTTCTATACTGTAGTCTTGTTAGCTTTTTTGTTACTGTAATTATATGATGAAGATTTCCAAACTGTACCAAATGACATGGAGACTAACATACATAAATCACATGGAACTTCAGACTTTTAAAGAAAACTTTTGTCACAAAAAACCTTGTTGTCCTAGTTAAGTTGATTGTAGATGGTAATTGAATATACTCCTTTGAAAATATTTCATCAAGTATGTTTCTTGCTCATTGTGATACATTAAAAAGTATGAGCATAAATGCAGCGTGGCTCCAGACTGTTATTTATTCCTTTATTATGTCCATTTATTTATTTATTTATTTATTTATTTATTTATTTATGTTGCTGATTTGTGAGGATGAATTTCAATCACGTTCATACACAAACTCTAATTTCATAAATAAACTGGAAAAAAATATTATATATTAAGGAAAGAAAACCTACTATAGTGTTTCACAAGCATACAGCAGTGTATACTGTAAGTCAATATATTAATGTAAATTATCTAAATATTTATTGAGGTGCATATTGTACCATAATTTCCATTATACCATTATGTACCATAATATATATATATATATATATGGCATCAGTGTTAAACCAGCCATCTACAGGCTTAAATATTACAAATTTTTGTAGAATTCTTTAAAGAACTAGCTTTCGTCTGAACTCCATATGAGGTCACTGGCTAAAAATCGCTCGATTTGGACTCTTACATCGTCTGAAAGATACTGAAAACCCTCGCTCATGCTCTCATAACTCTTAGATCTCTGTAATTCTCACATTGGCATCTCAGCTAAAACTACATTTTTTTAAATAAATTTTTCTTCTATTTTTACTTCAGAAACAAATTTGTGGCCCTTTTTTGGTAATAAGAAATCTAGGCTATTAGAAAGACATGACCCTGCATCATCATCATTATTATTATTATTATTATTATTATTATTATTATTATTATTATTATTATTATTATTATTATTATTATTATTATTATACCCAACCCTAATTGTACAAATAAAGTCAATTAAAATGGCACACTCTGCCACTTCCTCATAACTCATTCATTTGTCTTATATTAAAATAATAGACCAATAGATAAGATGAACTAAATCACATTGAGCACGAAATCTGCATGCACTAATTAGAAGTGGCTGTTTTTCGCTAATTGAAGCTAATTGCGGTTTCCAGCCAATAAAGCTCACCATGAAGCGATCTGATTCGCTTTGACATCTGTAAAGGATCAAATCCAACATGGCTTCAAGTCATTTTCTATTTTAAAGCCTGGATTCGGATGACAGAGGGTGATGAGATTGATCGTTTGTTTCTAATAAATAATATAACAGAGTCTCTGGGTCTTTTCCAAACTTTTACCACAAAGTTGGATGATGTTTTTGTACGCTGTAGGATTCCAGTTTTTCTTCACTAGGGCTAGAAACACTGCTCCGGCATGACACGACAATGCCCCGGTGCACAAAGCACACAGCTCCATCAAGACATGGTGTGGAGGTGAAGATCGGACTGGAAGCTCTGGAGTGTCCTGCACTGATCCCTGATTCTGACTCAACCCCACTGAACACCTTTAGGAAGTGAACTAGAGTCTCCTCAACATCCAAAGTCTGATCTCATTAATGCTCTTGTAGCTGAACAAACACAAATCCTCACAGCCACAATCCAACATCTAGTGGAAATTTAGTAGGAGTCTTTTAGAAAACATAAATACAATAAATGCACATAAAGCCCTTCTTATTAAGAACACATTCTAACCTTAAAGTTCTTGGAGAACAGAAATCATGTTGTGTAAGGACCATATTACTAAACCCACTGGTCAAACTGGTCAGTCTCATCATCAGACATCATGGATATTTTACTTACGTCCTTTACACTCATGACATTTAACAGACACCTTCATCCAGAGAAGCTTACATTTTATCTCATTTAATACAACCAAGCAATTGAGGATTAGGGGCCTTGCTCAAGGGCCCAGCAACAGAGACCTGGGATTTGAACTCATGACCTTTGGATCAATAGTGCAACACCTTATCCACTAAGCCAGTGCATCCCCTGTAGGGATGTGTAACAGATGTAAACCTAAGTGGATAAAAATGGATATGTGGTCAGTCAGGTTTAAGAACAAATATCATGTCCAGTTTAGCTAAATACAGTATTTTTAGTCGCTTATACTGAACTAAATTTAAACACCATTCTACGTTTCTAGATTGAATGCTCTAGAGCGAGAGTGAGAGATTCAGGTAGTGTAAATGTAAAGCAGATTATTACCATGTGAACTCTCAGGAGGATGTTGGCGCTGATGGAGTATAACTATAGTGCTATACTGAGAGGAGTTAAATCCTGGATGATGGAGTAGTGCAGTGGTTGTGGGTTTGAGTCTCAACTCAGGTTTTAGCTCTGTGTTTCATTTTCCAGTAAAAATCATGCTTAAATAATGCAGTCCGATGCAGGAAAATGAATTGTGATAATGTTCCTCAGTTCCATCCCACAGAACCAGTGTATGCATCTGAATGAAGAAAATTCAACCAGCTTTTTCTTCTGTGTAACAATACAGATTATAATCAGATCCCAGGTTCCTTATGCTGTAGCTCCATCACTGAGCATCTGAAGGCTTCAGCATGGAGACTAAATCTATATAGAACTCGGATATTGGGCTAATTTATGAGTTGCTCAAGAACTCATATACAACTGACTGTATATGACTGTAGAAAGGACATTATTTATAATCACACTCTCTGGTGTTTATAATAATCACACTGTCTGATGTCAGCCAAATATATCTGGTTCCTCTCAAGGTTTCTTCCTCTTCCATCTAAGGGAGTTTTTCCTCACCACAGTCGCCTCAGGTTTGCTCATTAGGAATAAATAAAAAATAAATTGAAATATAAGTCTAATATTAATCTTGAACTTTTTGTACTATATTTCTTTAAAGCTGCTTTGAGACAATGTCCATTGTTAAAAGGAGTATGCAAATGTAATTGAAATCATCAAAACAGAGAAGAGCTTTCGGACACTCTGTACAGATGACGGCGATATGAAGGATAATCGATCTCATAACCGGACAACGATAGCAATAAATTGAGCAACAAAACTGATTGAATCCATTAGCAAATCAATTTAAGTGCTTTAGGCTCAGGTTTAAACTGATATTTTCCTCAGGTGATGAGACAGACACTGTCTGAGAAATGTGTGAGAACTTTTAAACTTACTTATTATAATCTTATTATTTTCTGGAAGCTAACCAATTAAAAAGAAAAAAAACAAGTAAAAAAGTGTAATAAATATTTATTATTATATTTGATTTTTTCCACATAAGCAGTATGACCAGTATAGCACTATTTTTACTTTAAAAAAAATAAAATAAAAAATAAATAAAAACTCAATAAAAACACAATATTTTACAGCAAAACTTATTACTATATGATATATTAATATTAATAATAACAATAATTATTATTATTATTATTAATATTAATAATTATAATTATATTAATAATATATTATTATTATTATTATTATTATTATTATTATTTTCAAAAAAAATTTCTCACATTTTTTTATTCTCAATTTCAATGAAAAATTTTTAACAAAACTATAAGGTTTAAATTTAAACATTTCAGAACTTTCTGACTTTTTGATAAGTTAAAATTAAACAATAAGTTAAAAGTTAAAAAAACATTTCTAGCAATTTTTTGTTCTATCTGGAGAAAATAGGTTTCTATATTCTGTACAAATTATCAGTATATTTTATTCTTTTACTCGGAAATAGATTAGTGTTGTAAATGTAGAGATAAGGTCTATCGTTTTATTGAATTGGAGTGAATTCTTTAAATAATTTAAAATTTTCTTGCTTTTCGCTTTAAAATGTTAAAACTTTACTTCTAATCAACATCCATGTTTCAGGTCAGGAATTCAGTAAATTTTCAGAAGTCCGGTGTTGGATTTGAGCCAGCGTGCTGTGAACTGTTAATAAGGCTGCTATTGATTATAGAGGAGGACAGAAATGCTTCCAGATGCTGTATGAAAACCTCTGGGTGGACGTTACGGTCTTTCTCCTGTGTTGCTGTCGTCGAGGCTAGCTTTACGCTCCGTGCTTATATAAGTGAGCATGGTAAGGTTTTTATTTCTGTGTATGAGCAACGCTGGAAATCTGCTGCAGCTTGCAGCTATCGATGAAGGCCTGGAGCAGCTGTATTTATATCTTCACTGCGCTGTCAAAATTCAAAATAATGCTTCTCTAGGCACAGTGTTGCTTTAACCTTGTCATTTTTATATACTGCTATTTTTAAAAATAGGTACAGACTTCATGACACGGAATTGATAATTTCTCTACACCCCTCGCCGAAAAATATATATATTTTTTTTTTCTCCTTCTCATTACAAAAACAGCAGCCAGTAGATTCCTGTGAGGAATGTGACACAGTTGCATCATATTGGTTTGATTATAATGCAAGATGTCTCTCTGTATGAAATGAGATGCTCTCACAAAACTGGAATAACACCAGGGGGTGGATGTTGGGGCTTCTTTCACTGAGGAGGAGGAGGAGGAGGAGGAAGAGGGAAGGACCTCCAAGGCCATGCATTCTGCCTTTAATTAAAAAAAGTGAGACTTTATTATTATTATTATTATTATTATTATTATTATTATTATTATTATTATTAATCATTATTATTACTGCATTCTGACCTTCAGCTACTTTCCATCCAGCACCTCGTATCATCCGATTTAAGACATTTGCCCACAACGAGAGGAAAAGTGATACCACAGGAAGGGTAGAGTGACAGGATGCACAGTAAGGTCAGTGGGCAGGGATTTGGCCCGGTGTCTGAAAACACGTTTTTCACCACATCCCTGCTCGTGTTTCCCGAGCCGTTGTACATAAGCTCTCCTGTTTCCAATATGTCTTGCCTGCGGGGACGGTACTGTTTAAACGTTTCTTTAAGATACGTGCCAGTGGATCCCCTGCAACGTGTTTCCCTCAGCAAGCATGCGGTTCTAAGAGAACAAGAGGGAGGAAGAAAAAAATGTTTTAAGAGTAGGCAGTTTAGCGCTTTAATACCTCCCATCACTGTCTTACCAATCAGAGCTGCAAGCAAGGAGCGTCCTGGTGAGAAGAGGATCCAGATTCGCTCGGCATACTGAGCCAATTAACGTGCAACGGTACATCTCGAATAAATTAAAAACACCCTAATCGGATCAGCGTGAAAAGCCACTTCCTTTTCAGCCCCTGGACCAGATGGCACCAACTCTCAAATGAGGCATTGTGCCAATCCCGGGTCCAGGCTGTAATGTGTGAAATTAGGTTAACGCCTAGGTTAATGCCGAGCTCGCACTTTTACTCCATGTGGCCTGGAGGTGGAAGGCCCACCTCTCTGAGCTTAGCAGACCACTTGAGGAAGCTCGGGTTTCCTCCAAGCAGAGGCGCCGAAGACTCTGTAGAAGCGCTGTGCTTGATGTCAGAAACATCCTTCGTGCTAAATTATCGCGTGGATTTCCCTGAGGTATACAGTATACGCCTTTATAGTGTTATAGTGATTTAAATTTAGCCTCCTTAGGCTCCTTTCACCCTTGCTGTGTGTGTTTTTTGTTTTTTTCAAACACCTGTGCATGTTCTTACACGTAGTCCTATGGGAAGGTGGGTAGAATGTGCTTGCTTTTTAAAAAGTGCAGCTAGCGGCATTTTTTTGGTCGCAGAGGAACATCCAAAGTTTTATATATATATAAAAAAAGCAGCAAGTGGTATCAAGCGCTGTTTGCATCCTGACCAATCAGATCACAGCTCCCTCCGGGATCAGGCGAAGAGAAAAACCAAGCCATGGGGGGTTGGCGTGAAGGGAAAAAAATGAGTCAAACAAATATCAAGGATCAAAATGTGTTAAGTTTGCAGCAGTATGTATTTTTGGGATGTTTGTTTAAATTGTATATACAGTATTTGTATCACTGATTATAGGGTAGGCTAGTTAGTTAGCTGATTCTAACTAGGACTGGTAACAGTGTTGCTATGGTTACAGTGTAAGCCACCAGAGCTCTTTATTTCAACGCAAATGGTGAACTGGTGTCTCATTTGGCTGGAAGATCGTTTGGTTTCCGTCAGTAAAGATTATATTAAGAACAAGTGAAGGTTTTATTTTTATTTGACGTACTGTTGGTATTCTTTAAGCCAGAGCGACTGCAGTGTCTCTGTGATCAATGGGATTGTTTTCTTATGTCACTGACCACTTAGAAGCCAGCTAGATGAGCACAGAAACCTGGAGGGAAACCACAGAGCAGGAGAAGGTTCTTCCTACCATCCTTATACGCTGTAGTCTATAATCTGGATCAGAGCTCTCAGAGACATTCCTTCATTTGCTCCTGACTCCGCCCATGTCCTGTCATTGGTCAGTTAACCAGTGTGTTCACCAATGTGAACATCATTGTTTGATGCTCCTGACGCTCCTCCCGCATCCTGTCCCTTGAAAATTCCTCGGAATCTTCGCCCATGTTACAGTTTCATTGTTGGCTTAGCAGAAAACCTTCTGCTCCAACGTCTAATCTCTAACACACAGTCCAATGTGATCAAACACAAAAAGTTAAAGCAGTTTGTTTGGACAGAAACCATTTACCATTTACATTATTTACTGTCCTAGGTCCCCTAGGTTTCCTTCTGAGCCTGGTTCCTCTCAGGGTTTCTTCCTAATATCATCTCAGGGTGTTTTTCCTCGCCACCTTCGCCTCAGGCTTCTCATTATGGATAAATGTTAAGGATAAATAGTGAAATAGTGACGTTTGTATATTTCTGTAAAGCTGGCTGTCCATTGTTAAAAGTTTTATACAAATAAATTGAATTGAATTGATTTTTGGAATGGTGGAATGTGGTAAGATGGTGATGGTGTTGGTAGTCAGGATGAGGTTCCTATCTATGCATTCTGTGACTGATTTTCCTCTCAACTCTCCTTTATTCTTCTATTCCTTGCACCTTCAGCTTCTCTACCATTGTGTCTTCCTTCCCTATCGATGTCAAAAGCAAATTACACTTGGGCTGCGCGGACAGGTCAGACTAATTCAATATCGTCTGTCAGGAGAAATGATGGCTGAGGAGGATTTGGCAGGAGAGGCATTCAGTAAAGGGCTTGATAGATTTAAATAGGAACGGCGAGACCTTGTTTTGAATTAGGTGAAGTAGTAAGTCTCTGCTTTGAACAAGCTCAAGACTGTCAGGAGATGGTGATCAGACGGAGGTGTGATGGGCAGAAGAGAACGGCTCGACCAGTCTGATACCTCAGTCCTCGTCTTTACAGGACTGGGAATTTATTTATATACAGCTATCAAGGTAAATAAGTGACGAGTAGGGTTGTAGCCTTGGATCCCCAGGTCCATCCGGAGCACAGGTTAATGTTGGGGAGTGTTCTCAGGGTTCCTAAGTTTCCTCCCAACTCTCAAGTGGATCTCTCGCTCTAGGTGTAAAGGAATTTGTGCAGGATGCACTGAGATGGTCCAGCATAACATCCAGGTTGTATTCCTCGCAACCAGTGTTCCCAGTATAATCTACAGATGCACCGTGACCCTGACCAAGCTCCAACCCCAAAAAGCACAATAATAATTTAAACAAAATAATTTAATTGAATTGAAGTTACATTTAGATATCCGCAAGAAATAAATCCAAACTGTTTATAAAAATTTAAAATAAAACATTACAAGTGAATGAGGTAGTTAAGAAAAAAACAATAGTGAGAACAATCCATTTTTTTGATCTATGATGAGAGTTGATTACTGATATTCTTAATCATTCTTTTGTCCTGGAACTCAATCATTTACATTTATTTATGCAAATTCCAAATTTCTAATTCTAATTAAATCCACATACATTTGCATAATTAATGAAAATCCAACAGCCTTTTGATGTTGGGATCAAATTTGTTTTTTTTTTTCACTGTGAAGATGCTCTCAAGAGAAAGACCATTTATATATATCATTTTAAATGATGATTATTTGTATAATTATATATGTTATATATTAATGCCACTATATATGGTAACTTATAGTACAATATTTTGGGAAAATATTCTTTCCAATTGGAAAAGGAATAAAAATGTACTGATATATAGAGACTGAGATTTTTGTGGAATTTTAAGGAAAATGTTTTTATTTTATTTTTTTTCCTTAAAAAATGTAAATAAAAAAATATATATTTCAAAAATATTATATATAAAATTATTATAATTTTTTTTGTTTGCTTTTTGTAGTGTTTTCACCCTAGATAGTGTTCATTATTGTGACTTAATTGAGACTTCATATTTTGCTCATTCGAATAAATTGCATCTATAGTTCATCTTCTATTATCCAGAAACATTACATTCAACTGAAAAATGTTTATTTCACTGTTTATACTGATTTCTTTTCCAAAAACGTGTACTGAAAGCCATAAGCTCCGCCCACCCAGCATGTTCGTCGGCATGTCCTATCATCCTGAAAAGCATGTTTCCTGGTATATACATGCCTGTACATATTAACGTTTCGTGTTATGCTCAGGTTGTGTGTAGACAATGACAGATTAGTTCTCTCCAGAAAATCTACGCTGAGGTTCATCCATCAGAGTGTTCGTGTTGCGATTCTATGAGAACGTTTTATGAGGATAAATTAACAGCTTGCAAGCTGCGATAGAACTTCACAGAAGTCGTGGAGTTTTGCCGCTGTTCTGTCTGAAGCCTGGGGGAACGTGGGTAGAGTGTGTGTGTGTGTGTAAGAGGGATGTGTTGGCTGCCATTGGCCCACTGGCGGTGCATTTCCCGTCTTCTGGATACAGGATCAGGTGTCGCAGTTTTCACAGCGCCTTCTGGTTCTGTTTAACAGGAAATGAGCTCCATCAGAAGGAGTCTGAGCAAAACTGAGCAAAAATCAGGCCTGACAGGCAGGAATATTAGCCTGTGACGGCAGCCAATAATTGAGTGATCGGCTCCCCCCTCTCCCCGGTAATGAAGAGAATATGTGTGGGGAATGTGGCTGCCCTTTTCTTTATTTCTCTCTCTCTCTCTCTCTCTCTCTCTGACTCTTTTTCTCCTTCGCTCTTCATTTCTCCAGTACCAAATAAATCGCTTCGGCAGAAATAGACGCCGTGTATTTGTTTAATCCCTCAAAGTTTCTCTTTTAGGTGTCATCTCAGTCACCTCAAAGCGAGGAGAATTCTGTACGTGAAACAGAAACCTTCTTTAACCCCTTGCTGAGATTTATGCACGGGATGCATACGGTGCCATAAGAGAGTGGATCATTACACTTCATTATGGCTGTTTCTTTTCCTGCATGCAAAAAAAAAGAGAGATAATGCAGAGACCATGCGTGTGTACGGTCTTTATCCGTTCGCTTTCTATGCTACTGAATGGGCTTCTCAGATTGTCGGAGAGAGAGAGGTCTGGTAAAGTCATTTAACAGCTGAACATGTGGAAGTCAGGAGAGAGAGAGAGAGAGAGAGAGAGAGAGAATCCATATATCTCCAGCCATCACACAGAGGAGTGCTTTAAAGTGGAATAAACCCACAAAATAACCAGAATAAATCTACCACTCAGCATTGCACCATCGTGCTCGTATTTAAATCCAGGGTCATGTGTGTTTTTAAGAGCAAGCCTTCTTAACTTCCACCTGCACCCCTGAACCGAATGTTTGCAGTCACTCCGCCAGACTAAGCGTCTGTAAGAAGCTCCTCTTGTTCTAGGTTTAAAAACAGACTCACTTACACAAAACTCCGCATCGGGTTTCACACAGCTCCGGGAAAAGATCCGAGCCGCTATGAAGTTTTAATAGAATAATCGTCCCAAAGCTCGCTCTTATTATTATTTTTTTTAATTCCAGCTTCATATCTCATTCCTGCGTTTTTTTTTTCTTCTTCTTCTTCTTCTCCTAACCAAAATCATTTGTTGTGTGCTGCTGTGGGAAGGGCTTTAGGACAGGGCCCTGACCCTGGGCTGCTTGCTCTAATGATGGGAGGATGAAAGCGTTTGTGCTGGTTCCCAGGCCGGCCTGATAGGGGGTGCAGGCCTGTGAAATGGGGAGATAATGGAGACCAGGTGTGCCGTGAGTGCCAGAGACACTCCTCAGCGTGTGAGCTCGTCTTGCCGAGAGGAAGGACGTCCCTTTGGTGCTCTCGAACACCCAGTCAGGCATCTCAACACTCTCTAACTCCCTCTCTCTCTTTCTGTGTTTCTTTCATTCTTTTTATCCAAATTATTATTATTATTATTATTATTATTATTATTATTATTATTATTCCTTCTTCTTTGGTCGTTGACTCTTTACACCATCGCTCTCCTTAAATTTTTTTATTTTACATTTACATTTACATTTCTGGCATTAAGCAGACGCTCTTATCCAGAGTGATGTACAAGAGTGCTTTGAAGTCTCTGAACACTGGTTCAGTAGGTCACAGACTTAGTACACCATCATTTTTTCAATCAACAAAACAAACAGGGAGAATAATCGCTAGTTTAAGAGTTTCAGGAAAAGTTAGGTTTGAAGACAGTGTTCGAAGACGCTCAGTGATTCGGCTGTACGGACATCTAGGGGAAATTCGTTCCACCACCTCGGTGCCAGAATAGAGAAGAGTCTAGATGTATACCTTCCTCTTATTCTGAGAGATGGTGGGATGGTTTACGTTTATTATCTGATAATCACAGTAAGGACATTTCCAAGAACGTAGGCTTTACCGAAAAGTTTCATTTTCTGCCCTTTAAATGTATTCCCAGTCTCGGCAGTTCGCTGAGGTATTTCGTCGACTGGTGTTCCACAAGTTCGAGGTATAAGTTGTGAAAACATTGTACAGGATTTGCTTAGTTTCTCGACCTCCACCTCTCACTGAGACATTCACAGCATCTGGGACGGCATGCCGATGCTGATTCAAATAGAAAAGCTTGTTTTTTCGTATTGTTTACTGCATCAGGTTTAAGCGGTGCACTAGAAGAGAACAATGAGGGCGGTAGTGCATGTGTTTTACTTTTCTGAGCATAAATTTAATGCATAGATTTTCTCATTTCTGTGACATTTTTATGGTTTTTGTTTGACTCACCCTCTCATACTTTACTAAAACCCGAGGAAAAAAAAAATATATATATATATATATACGAAGAAGAAGAAGAAGAAGCAGCAGGGGAAAAGTGTTGATGGATGGAGTTGACTCATAAAATGGGAGAAAGACGTACACGAATTACACGTTCACATATTCCAGTCTTACAGAGCAAAGTAGAACAGAAAAGGCAGGATGGGAAATTTTTTTAAAAACGGGTCATACATACAGAGCCTTGAGGTACACCTTGATTTCTGCTTCTTTATATTTTGTTGTCTGTTGGAGAGATACAATGTTGTGAATGGGTTTAATGTATTTTAATAATGTTTTGGATTTTCGTTTAGTTTGTTACCGTCTTTACCTACTAGCAAACAAACAAACAAATAAACAAACAAACAAAACACACCTTAGCTAGCTAGTGTGATAGATGTAATAGAAACAACTCATTTCTTTGTTTAAAAGTTTTATAATTTAAAGAAACCTCATCTATCAAACCTTTTAACTATAATAATAATAATAATAATAATATATAATAATAATACACATAGCTATTTTACGTTCCTGGCTCGGTTCATGGCATATTCTGTTCACGAAGTGTCTTATGAAGGATTCTTTATATTTTTTTCTATATATTTATACCTGACTCACGCCCCTGTCCAGCTCTGGTGGGTGGTTTACGATAAAAAAAAAAAACAGCATTCTAACACACAATAATAGTTTTTGTCACAAACCCCTTAAATCCGCTGCTCAAAATAGAATGAAATGCTAATGTCCGGTGTTGTTAGAGACTGAATTTGAAAAGAAGACAGCTAAAATAACTAAAAGCTGCCCACTGGAACCTTACACGAGGATACAACTAGCAAAAAAACCTAAAAAAAACATTTTATGTTTCTGTCTTACAAAGATGAGACGGATTTCAGAACGGAGAATCATATGTTTCAACTTGGACCCGACATTCTTGCATAATATCTCACGCTGTCTCTTGGTGTAGATTTAAGGGAGGACAAAAAAAAAGCAGCAGATTTCTGGAAAAACAAATGGCCGTCTCTCTGTTCGTCTCCCTCCTCCTTCTTTTTCAAGTTTCTTGGAGCGCCTGGTCCTTTAGGACACCTGGGAGTCATGATACATTGATGTACCACTTACCAGATTTGTCTCAAAGTCTGATGTAATATTGCATAAATACATCTTTTTATGGTGCTGCACTGCTTTAAGAGAAGACAGATAGATTACACATGCTCTCTCTCTCTCTCTCTCTCTCTCGTTCTCTCTCTCTCACACCATCTGTCTTTCTGTCTTTTCTTATTTCTCTCTTTCCATGCTCTTTGTCTCCGTCTCTTTCTCATATTCTCCAGCACTCCAAAAAAACCCCACGAGTCCACGAGTTGGCGACGTAGATTAGCTCTCACCTTATCTCTCATCCAGAAACGCCTCTATTTGTGAAGCGTTTACCCTGGCGGCCGGCGCTTAATCCGAAGTAGTCGAAGTTTTAAAAGAAAGGTCAGGCGGATCAGGCCGCGAAAGTGTTTCTAATCAGAGCAGACAGGCTCGCAAAGCTCCTCCTTAATTACAATCTAATTAGCAGGCATCAGACGAAATCCAGCATGCCATTTAACATCAATAATTTAACTCTTCAGCAGCCGGATTTAAAGAAGACGGAGCAAATCGCTCGTCTTTATCATCCAGCAAGAAATAACGACTTGAGGTCACTTTTACATCCTGATGATGATGTCACATTATTCTGATTCACTGATGTAACTTTATTTAGAGGAATTAAACACGGGTCAGCGTCTAGGGTTCAGAACTTAACGCACCCATAAAACAGCACTAGCTATTTATAAATATGAATTCTAAATTAAAGTCAATTTGCTGGTGAAATACTTTTAAAGACTGTCTAACACTTAAAAGAATAAAAAATTAGACACAAATAATATACAGTAAAGTAAAATAGAATTTAGAGCATATAGGGAAAATATGGTGGAAAATTACAATAGACAATAAAATATAAAAAATATATTGAAAATAGAGTAGGTCATATCTCAATACAGTCATGTGTATGAATATGAATGGAAAATATTATATACACTGACCAGCCATAACATTATGATCAGTGAGAGGTGAAGTGAATAAGACTGATGATCTCCTCATCATGGCACCTGTTAGTGGGTGGGATATATTAGGCAGCAAGTGAACATTTTGTCCTCAATGGTGATGTTAGAAGCAGGAAAAATGGACAAGCGTAAGGATTTGAGTGAGTTTGATGAAGGGACAAATTGTGATGGCTAGACCACTGGATCAGAGCATCTCCAAAACTGCAGCTCTTGTGGGGTGTTCCCGGTCTGCAGTGGTCAGTATCTATCAAAAGTGGTCCAAGGAAGGAACAGTGGTGAACCGGCGACAGGGTCATGGGCGGTCAAGGCTCATTGATGCACGTGAGGAGAGAAGGCTGACCCGTGTGATCCGATCCAACAGACGAGCTACTGTTGCTCAAATTGCTGAAGAAGTTAATGCTGGTTCTGATAGAAAGGTGTCAGAATACACAGTGCAGGACGGGTCAGGGCAAAAGCAGGACCAACACAATATTAGACAGATGGTCTGATCGGTGTATATTAGTAAAGTGTAAAATGTGTGTTTAGTTGTGTTATAACCAGACATTCCTTTACATAGCATCGTTAAAAAATAAAGAAAATAAAAATAGCATTTTGTATTAATTTGT
>NC_080719.1:3147500-3152500 GCF_019097595.1 Hemibagrus wyckioides
TTTTTAATGCAACACTTCTGTTTTACTGGCAGTTTGTTAACAAACCTTTAGACTGTGATACAAAAGGTGTCTCATGCCGTCAGTCTTATGATGCCGAATCCTGCCGTATTGCTGTGGACAGAGATCATGAAGACGGGTCCGGACCGGATTCGAGTCTCCGTCGTTCAACACGCACACAATTAAAAAATTATTTTCCTAGTTATACGATTGCGCATCCTTTTTGATTGTTTACTGTAATGCACAGTGATAGAAGAGAAGAGAAATTATTTATAATCTCACTCAGATGAGATGTGGATCCTGAGGATTTTTACATCTGGCTTGCTCGTTAGGAGTAAGTACACCAGGCATAATATTATGACCACCTGCCTAATATTGTGTTGGTCTCTCTTTTGCTGCCAGAAGAGCCCTGACCTGTCCTACACTGTGTATCCTGACCCATTTATATCAGAACCAGCATTGACTTCTTCAGCAATTTGAGCAACAGTAGCTCGTCTGTTGGATCGGATCACACGGGCCAGCCTTCTCTCCTCACGTGCATTCCGTGGTCTAGCCTTCACAATTTGGTCCTTCGTCAAACTCGCTCAAATCCTTACGCTTGTCCATTTTTCCTGCTTCTAACACATCAACTTTGAGGACAAAATGGTTACTTGCTGCCTAATATATCCCACCCACTAACAGGTGCCATGATGAGGAGATCATCAGTCTTATTCACTTCACCTCTCAGTGCTCAGTATGTTATACCTGACCGGTGTTTCTAATACATTTTAATCTATCATTTATATTCTGAATTCCTTTAGAGCTGCTTTGTGATGATGTTATACAAATAGAACTGAATTGAATTAAATATCCAGTGCCAACTGTACAACATACAAAAGATCTTAAGAAGCAATGACACACTGCTTAGAGATTCATGATAGTTTAACTAAACAACCAAGCCATAATATCTTACAAGATCTCGTCCTCGTGTTTTCAGATCCATTTGAACGGTTGAAAATTTTCCCCTTTTTTCCCACCATGTTAACAAGCAAGTTTGAGGGTTCTTTGATCATTTTTCTATAACAGCATCTTTATTTATTACTTGATTGATGTTTTTAATGTGTGTCTTATGAACTGCTGCTTGATTTAGTAATTTAACATAGATAAAAAGTTGGTGTAAACATTAGCACCAGGGCGGTGGTGGCTCAAGTGGTTAAGGCTCTGTGTCGTTAACCAGAAGATCGGGGGTTAAAGCCCCAGCACTGCCAAGTTGCCACTGTTGGGCCCTTGAGCAAGGCCCTTAACCCTCTCTGCTCCAGGGGCGCTGTATCATGGCTGGCCCTGCGCTCTGACCCCAACCTCCAAGAATGGGATATGTGAAGAAAAAATTTCACTGTGCTGTAATGTATGTGTGACAAATAAAGGATTTTCTTTCTAGCATGGACCAGAACTGGACACTCATTTCTATAAAGGACAAAAAAAATAAAAATAACACATAGAAAATATAGAAATGAATAGCTTCCCCATTTCGATATTCTCTGTGTTTGTTTTTGTTTATCAAGCCAGACACCGAAAGCTCGGGAGAAATGTTCCGAGAGTCGAACGCTTCGGAGAGAAATCACGCCAGTTTGTTACGGGAGCGTAATTAATCTGACGAGCGCCACTGTACGTCCGTGCAGGATGGATTTTTTGTGAACTGACTGAAATCCCGGGCCCTCAGGACTTTCCCTGTTTTCTTATAAGCAGCTAAACTGAGATCCCATGTACTTGCAATGAAAAGTGACAGGAAATTGACTAAAGCATTGGAAATCAATGGAAAGTAAATGCACTTCTTAAGTACAAGTGAACAGCTGAGAGCTACCTTCTGTCTCTTCTTTCCTTTATCCCTCTCTCTCTCTCTCTCTCTCTCTCTCTCTCTCTCTCTCTCTTTCTCTCTCTCTCATGCTTTCAATCTCTGTCTGGATTGTAGTCCAAGTCAATACCTGGCTACCAAAGGAACACTAAATACAAACAGTCTGAGATTGAGGTGTGTGTGTAGAGGTTTCGACACTCCGTAACTCCATAATGTTTTCTCTCGCTTAGTCCAGGATAGACCGCAGACTATAATCAGTACTCCATGGTGGCTTAAGTATGTGCATAAGTATTGACACCCTTTGGACTTTTGTATGATCTGAGTGCTATATATTTCATGTCGAAGGTGGAGGAAAAAAATATTGTCTGCAAAATTATTTAGATATACAGTGGCATCTCGGCATATACGTTCTGGAGGTGAGTTCTTAAGGCGAGAGTTTGTATTGCGAGACAAATTTTCCCATAAGAAATAATGTAAATGCAGATAATCCGTTCCAGACGCCCAAAAATATGACCAATATTCCCAATACGGAGTGTATGTAAACTGTATGGCTGCTTACAAAGAACTGACCCAAGCCAAGCATTCCATGTCAAGGCTCCTCACAGGAAGTCGTGCCACCAAGCTTGGGCTAAAAATAGAACAGACCGCCCACACCACCAATCTGTCAACAAAAAAATAACCAAACAATCACCTAGCTTTTTAACTCATATGGAAGGCAACGTTGGTATTGTGGGTCGACTCTTTCCAAACAGCTTTCACTGACTGAAAAAAAAAATCGTAAACTCGATTCGGTTAGCTTTGCTTGGCTTTCCACTGACGCTAACAAGTTCTGAGCGGCTCCTGGACGTATGCGCAACTTATTGCTTCATATGCCGATGCAAATTTCTTGCAAAAATTCTATTCTTAAGGTGAAAATTCATTGGTGACAGATTGGTGGCGTGGACGGTCTGTTCTATTTTTAGCCCAAGCTTGGTGGCACGACTTCCTGTGACGACCCTTGACATGGAATGCTAGGCTTGGGTCAGTTCTTTGTAAACAGCCATACAGTTTACATACACTTCGTATTGGTATTTTTTACATGTTGAACTATTACACATATCACACATATTCTAGGTTGTAACGATACAGCATAGCGTTGATAACTGATACTGTTCATACTCGTTTACTCCAACACCTCCATCCTAAACCAGGTGTGAATATGTTACATAAACCTGACTACATGTTGTTAGGCTAATAAATGTACA
The DNA here is from genome assembly GCF_019097595.1 of Hemibagrus wyckioides. Lineage (NCBI taxonomy): Eukaryota > Metazoa > Chordata > Actinopteri > Siluriformes > Bagridae > Hemibagrus > Hemibagrus wyckioides. The sequence goes on from NC_080719.1 coordinate 3,150,573, forward strand.
GTGAAACGACTGCTTTCTGGAGTATTTCCTGATTAATATCGACTATCAGAGCAGCCTGCAAACTGTGCTCTCTGAATAGATCACGATGAGGAACTACAGCATCTTCCTGCAGTACAAGTTACCTGGTGAAACATCTTAAACATAAAACTCAGCATGAGGAGTTCTTCGCTAGCTGTGAGTGAAAGTAACGGCTCTTCCCTTTTACGCTAGGTTTGACGATCAGCCTCGACGATTATCGACAATACAGAAGGTCTTTGATGAAATTTTCTTCAATGCAAGACTACTTGATCTAAAGTAAATAACGTTAGCTATCATTTAAAAAATGAACTAGCCTCAGGCTTGCTCATTGGGGATAAATGTTACGGGATAAATAGTAACTTATCTTTAAGCTTTCTAATTTTTCCTATATTTCTGTAAAGCTGCTTCGAGACCATTGTTAAAAGCGCTACGCAAATAAATTGAATCGAACTGAACTGAACATTATAAATAGTGCACGAGTGAACGTATGGACGCTTTTTATCCACGTTTAAACATAAAGAGAAATGAATAAAACGCGCTGTGATGTCCCTGATTGATTAATAACTAAGTAGGTTACTCATCTCCGTATCGACGAGAACCCAAAAAAAATGTACTCTGTCTGGGGGGAAAAATAAAAAAAGGTATCGATGTACGGCTCGTACCAAACGTGGAAAAGTTCAAGGGGGGGGCATTGTTTCCTAACACAAAAGAAGAATGTGGTTTCTGTCAATAAAACCCGAAGCATAATGAACGTTACTCCAGAAACCAGATCGCTATTATTATGCAAGCAGCAGCATAACTTGACATCGGTGTAGCGTTAAGGAGTCTGCAGAGGAAACAATAGCTCAGTATTATGCAATACGGAGTGCAATCCAAACACACAGTAAGTTATGTTCGGTGCAATCGAAGAGTAGGGCCCAGGAGAATGCTTACATAGCTTCTCTCTCCCCACCGGAGGAGGCGGGAGCCACAGTTAAACCAATTATTTTCAAAAACAACAACTCAGCTTTGCAGCGGGGAACCTTTCACTTCGAAAAGAAAACAGAAAACGGAGAGATATTGCGAGGAGGAAGCGGAGGTGTGGGCGTCGTTCGGAGGGAGCCGGAGTCGACGTTCAGACGGAATCAAAACAATAAAGCTTGATTTATACTTCTCCAAATGATGTTCCTGTAATCGAGTCAATCCCCCCCCCCCTTTTCCCAACACACACACACACACATATGAATGCCTCCTCCTCCTCCTTCACTTCTACCTCCAAATCCATTTACCATGTTTGGCCAATGAGGCCCCAGGAGTGCTTTGATGATGTAATGCCCCATACAGGTTTAAAAGACTTTCTTCTTAATCCAGACCACCGCTGTCTCTCCGGAGATCAATGGGGGTGGTGCCTGATCAATAGCATTACATACAAATCTCTGTCACTTTCCCACAAACGGTGCTGGCACACAATCTGTCTCGCTGCCAGCTGCTGGAGCTCTCCCTCCTTCTCTCTCTCTCTCTCTCTCTCTCTCTCTCACTCTCTCTCTCTCTCTCTGTTTTTTCAGTCAGCTGATCAGAATAAACGACACAACAGAACCGAACCCTGAACATCACCTTTAACGAAGCCCTTCTTAAGCTGCTGTAATCATACTGCTGCTCTCAGACACTCATGACCATTAATTTTGTCACACGATCCCACTATCTGATGTCACCCAGAAGAAGTAGGATTCCGGCTGGAGTCATCCTCATCTCAGCTCAGCTCACCGTTGCCGGCTCCTCAGGGATCTAGAACTTCTAGCTTCTAGCTTCTAGAACGTGGCTTTGTGACGATATCCCGTGTTAAAAGGATGAAATGAAGTAGGGAAGATTGTACAGAAGGGGGTGCAGATGCCCAAATAGTAACGTGTCGATTATGTCTCGTATTCGTTCGA